>NC_041385.1:653089014-653136063 GCF_002162155.2 Triticum dicoccoides
TTTTAACTTAGGCAATTACGGGGTCACAGCTAAGCCCCCGAGTGGGAGGATTGCTCTCCACTCAGAGTGTTTTTTAACTTAGGCGATTACGGGGTCGCAGCTAAGCCCCCGAGTGGGAGGATTGCTCTCCACTCGGAGTGTTTTTTAACTTGGGCGATTACAGGGTCACAGCTAAGCCCCCGAGTAGGAGGATTGCTCTCCACTCGGAGTGTTTTTTGAGTTAGGCGATTACGGGGTCGCAGCTAAGCTCCCGAGTGGGAGGATTTCTCTCCACTCGGAATCTTTTTAAACTTAGATGAATCGGATTCGCAGCTAAGCCTCTGAGTGGGAGGATTGCTCTCCACTCGGAGTGTTATTGACTTAGGTGAATCGGATTCACGGCTAAGCCACCCACTGGGGATTTTAGACACAGATGCTTATGGGAAACTAATCATTATGATACTGAAAAAACCTTGTCTTTGGAAAGCAAACTGAAATACTTTTATTACAACTCGTGAGGTCGAGTGATCTATGTGTAGAAGTGACGGAGCAGCTCTGCATTCCACGCATGTGGCTCGTCTATTTTTTTTGGCTATGTTGTAGATGTGGTAGGCTCCGTTGTGAAGCACCTTGGTGATGATGAAGGGGCCTTCCGAGGCCGGAGCAAGCTTGTGAGGCTGCTTCTGATCCACTCGGAGTACCAGGTCTCCTTCTTGGAATGCTCGTCCTCTGACGTTTCAAGCGTGGAGTTGACGCAGATCTTGCTGATAGATGGTCAACCGGATCAAAGCCATCTCATGTTATTCTTCCAGGAGATCAATGACGTCTTCTCGTGCTGGATTAGCTTCAGCTTCTGTGAATAGTTCCACTCGGGGGGCATTGTGCAGCAAATCACTCGGAAGTACAAGCTCGGCTCCATACACCAAGAAGAAAGGAGTCCGGCTAGTCGACCGATTCGGTGTTGTTCTCAACCCCCACAAGATGGACGGCAACTCGGTTACCCAGACTCCAGCAGCATGCTTGAGGTCACGCATTAGGAGGCGTTTTAATCCTTGGAGGATCAAACCATTCACCCTTTCTGCTTGTCCATTTGACTGAGGGTGTGCGACTGATGCATAATTGACCTGAGTGTCGTGGGTTGCATAGAACGCCTTAAACTCATCAGAATCAAAGTTGGAGTCATTATCTGTGATAATATTGTGAAGAACTCCATATCTGAATATCAACTCCTTGATGAAACTGAAAACGGTGCTTGCACCAAGGTTCTTGATGGGTCTAGCTTCGATCTAGTTGGTGAATTTGTCGACTTCTACAAGCAAATGGTTGAAACCACTCATACCGGTCTTGAAGGGGCCGACCATATCCAACCCCCAGACTGCAAATGGCTAGACGAGAGGAATAGTCTTCATGACAGACGCTGGCTTGTGGGACATGTTGGAGTAGAACTGGCAGCCCGCACACTTGTCGACTATATCCTTTGCCATTTCGTTCGCTCTAGGCCAATAAAATCCCGCTCGGTATGCTTTGGCCACGATGGTCCGAGAGGATGCATGGTGGCCACAGGTCCCCGAGTGGATATCATTTAAGATCATTCGACCTTCTTCTGGGGTGATGCAGCGCTGAGCCACTCTCGTGACACTTTCTCTGTAAAGCTGCCCTTTCATCACTTTAAGGCTTTCGACCGACGGACTATCTGACGGGCTTCATCCTCATCCTTCGGGATTTCCTTACTGAGAATGTACGCAATGTACGGCACCATCCAGTCGGGCGTGATCACTAAAACCTCCATGATCAGGTCGACCATAGCTGGAATTTCGACTTCAGTCGGGTTGGTAGAACTTATCGGTTGCGGGGGCTCTTCCTTGAAGGGATCCTCTTGTACTGACGGGGTATGGAGATGCTCCAAGAACACGTTGCTGGGGACAGGTTTCCGAGTGGAACCTATTTTCGCCAGATCATTAGCCGCTTGATTCTTGAGTCGAGGTATGTGGTGAAGCTCTAACCCCTCAAACTTCTTCTCTAGCTTTCTCAGCGCGTTATAGTAACTAGTCATCGCGGGACTCCTGACATCCCATTCCTTCATTACCTGATTGACCACTAAATCTGAGTCACCATAGACCATCAGGCACCGGACGCCGAGTGTAATGGCCGTACGCAGCCCATACAATAGTGCCTCATATTCAGCTTCATTGTTAGAAGAATCAAAGTGAATCTGGAGGACATAACTGAGCTTGTCTCCTCATGGGGACACTAAGATCACTCCTGCGCCAGAGCTGTTTATCATCTTGGACCCATCAAAGAACATGGTCCAATGTTCTGACTGGATCTGAGTCGGCTGATATTGTTTTGTCCACTCTGCGAGGAAATCTGCAATTGCTTGAGACTTGATGGCCTTCTTTGCCTCAAACTTGATATCCAATGGAAGAAGTTCAATCACCCATTTTGCCACTTGACCACTTGCATCTCTGTTGTTCAGAATCTCTGATAATGGAGCGTCGCTGACGACTGAAACTGAATGATCAGAGAAATAATGTGCAACCTGCTTCATGGTTAAGTAGATCCCATAAACAAGCTTCTCATAATGAGGATATCTCTGCTTGGACGGGGTCAGGACCTCTGAAATGTAATAGACTGGGCGCTGAACCTTGAAGGCTTTGCCTTCCTCTTCCCTCTTGACCGCGAGCACTGTGCTGACAACTTGTCATGTGGCTGCGATGTAAAGCAAAATAGGCTCTTTGCTGACTGGAGCAGCAAGCACCGGCTGGGTGGAAAGTAGGGCCTTGAGCTCTTCAAATGCTGCTTCGGCTTCATCATTCCACTCGAACTTGTCAGACTTCTTCATCAGTCGGTAAAGAGGCAATGCCTTTTCACCGAGGCGTGAGATGAATCGACTCAATGCAGCCAAACAACCAGTAAGCTTCTGAACATCATGCACTCGCATTGGGTGCTTCATTCGGAGGATTGTGCCAATCTTCTCTGGATTTGCGTCGATTCCTTGTTTGGAAACGAGAAAACCGAGTAATTTTCCACCTAGGACTCCGAATGTGCATTTTGATGGGTTGAGCTTGATATCATACCTTCTTAGGTTGGCAAAAGTTTCAGCGAGGTCGGTCAGCAGGTCGGAACCATTGCGTGACTTAACCAATATGTCGCCCATGTATGCTTCCACATTCCGACTGATCTGAGTGAGCAGGCACTTCTGGATCATGCGCATGAACATGGCACCAGCATTCTTGAGTCCAAAGGGCATGGTGACACAACAAAAGCATCTGAACGGGGTGATGAAAGCAGTCTTGATCTCATCGGGTCCAAACAGTCGGATCTGATGGTACCTGGAATAAGCGTCCAGGAAGGAAAGTCGCTCACACCCCGCAGTTGAGTCGACTATCTGGTCGATGCGGGGCAGCAAAAAATGATCTTTCGGGCAGGCCCGATTGATGTGCTTGAAGTCAATACACATTCGAAGTGATTTGTCTTTCTTGGGAACCATAACAACATTGGTGAGCCACTCGGAGTGGTAGATCTCGCGGATGAACTCGGCGGCCAGAAGCCGAGCCACTTCCTCGCCAATTGCTTTCCTCTTCTCCGTGGCGAACGAACGGAGATGCTCTTTGACCGGCTTTGCTTTTGAGACGACTCGCAAACGGTGCTCAGCCAGTTCCCTGGGTACACCCCGCATGTCAGATGGCTTCCATGCGAAGATGTCCCAGTTCTCACGGAGGAACTGGATGAGCGCGGCTTCCTATTTGCTGTGGAGCGTCATTGATATATGGGTCGGAGCAGCATTGGGGTCGGTCGGGTGGATGTGAACTGGCTTGGTCTCCCCGGCCGACTGGAACACGGACTCTAAGGCAGGCCTCTTGGAACGCAGCAAATCACTCGGATCTGTCGTCTTCTTATACTCTTGGAACTCCACAGCTGCCATCTGCTCATCTGCTATTTTTGCGACATCTTGAAGACAATCTTCTGCCTTCTTCCGGTTACCGGGGACTGTTATTACGCCTTTGGGGCCATGCATCTTCATTTTGAGGTACACATAACATGGTCGAGCCATGAAGCTGGCATAGACAGGTCTGCCCAGAATGGTGTGAGAAGCAATCTCGAAATCCACAACCTCAAACGTCAACTTCTCTTTGCGGTAATTCTTCTCATCACTGAAAACCACATCGAGAGCTATCTGGCCGAGTGAATCGGCTTTCTTTCTAGGGATGACTCCGTGGAACCTCATGTTACTCTCGCTCAGTTTGGACATCGGAATGCCCATTCCCTTAAGAGCTTTGGCATACAGAATATTGAAGCCACTGCCGTCATCCATCAGGACTTTGGTCAGTGGGGTGCCTCCAACAACTGGATCGACCACCAGCGCCTGCCGCCCAGGGGTAGCTACTCACGGCGGGTGGTCTGACTGGTCGAATGTGATAGGAGTCTTTGACCAGTTCAGATACTTAGGCGTTGTCGGGGCAACCATGTTCACTTCTCTGTTAATGACTTTCATTCGACTTTTGCTCTCGACATCAGCAAAAATCATAAGGATGGCATGAACATGGGTATATCCTTCCTTCTCTTCTTCCTTGTCTTCCTCCTTCTCAGAGTCTTTATCCTTCTCACTAGGCTGACCCTTCTTCTGGAAGCTCTGGATCAGGAGTCGACATTGTCGAGTGGTATGCTTGGGGAGAATCAGATTACCCTCTTCGTCTTTCTTGGTGTGAATATGACATGGAAAATCTGTCACATCATTTCCATCTTGATCTTTCACTTTCTTGGGATTCCAGGGCCCTTTGGGCTTCCCTTTGAACTTCCCTTGATTCAATACTGATGCCTCGGCAGGCCCTGCCGTCTCAGACTTTAGCTTCTGCTTCCGACTGTTTTGTGCTTACCACTATGGAGTTGGTCTTCTTCGCCGTTAGCATACTTGGTGGCAATCTCCATCATCTGAGTCAGAGTCATATCTCCTGTCCGACCAAACTTCAGATTGAGCTCTCTGTAGCGAACGCCTTCCTTGAAGGCACGGACTGCTTGGTGATCTAACACATTCTCCACTGTGTGGTGCAGAGTGATCCATCTTTGGATATAGTCTCTCAAGGTTTCATTTGGTTTTTGCACATAATGCTGCAACTCTGATAAACCGGCTGGTCTCTTGCAGGTGCCGTCGAATGTTCTCGTAAACACTCGGGCCAGCTCCTCCCAACTCAAAATGCTCCCTGGGGCTAACTGATTGAGCCAGGCTCTGGCAGAACCTTCAAGCATCAGAGGGAGATGCTTCATGGCCACCTCATCGCTGCTGCAGCCGATATGCACATCCACTCAGTAATCCTCAAGCCAAGTGTCGGGCTTCGACTCTCCCGTGAACTTGCTGACACCAACTGCCAACCTAAAGTTGTGGGGGATCTCGGCGGCCCTGATGGCTCTTCCAAAGCACTCGGGGCCAGATATGTGGACCCTGCTACCGCTGGGCCTGTTTCTGTCTAGCCCTTCTTTGTACGCTCTGTTCCGGTGGACCAAGCCCTGAACAAGGACTAACCTCGCATCGAACCCAGGCTCCCTTGGGTCAACTGGAACTCTGTGGTCATTACTGTATGGACGCCTATCGTCATACTGCCAGGGCACGTACGACCCTCCCCTCGGAAGGGGCAAAGGCACTTGACGGTAATTGTCACGGGCAAACTCACGATCATCATCTCCATGAACTCTTCCCAAATGCCGATCCTGATGATGCTCACGTTCTCTTTGCCTCAATGGTGATCTAGGACTATGTGCCGATTGAACGGTTTCCGTCCTTACCGATTGATTGTGAATTATGTTCCGCGATTGGGACATTGCGGAGTTCTGATCTCCTGCTGCCCGGAGCAGCGCTCTGATTTGTTCCGGCCTCTTCCAGCCTCCGAGCGAGATGGCTGAATAGACTCTGCAATACGCGCGCAGCTGCGAGATTCTGAATCGGTGTGCGGAATACCTGTGTTTCCGGTGGAAACAATTTCCGTGTGTGTCGACTGGATTTGGGGATCAATCGACGGGCACGCTTGTCGAGAGAATGTTGGAGATTCTCCAAACGGGTACGCTCGGCTAGCGTGGCTAGGCACACGTCCTCCAAAGCCCAAGCCTCGGTGGTTTCCCCTACGATGGGGGTATGGAGAGCCTCCTCATTGCGGCGACGCAACTCCTCCCTCTGCTGCGAACTGAGAGGTTGGGGCTGGTACTTCTCATGGTCGAGCAACATACCGTCGCCGTCCCTGTTCTCGCCGCTGCGGCGGAAACTAGGCGGGCCGCGATGAGAGTCGACGATGAGGACTTCTCCGCGGGGTCACAACTCCCGCTCTCGAAAAGTGTCTCTGCGAAGTCAGTCGATGGGTCAACTGGACCGTAGTGATATATGCCGGGCTCGATCGCCGTGACCTGGTGGGTGAACGTTTGCCGAGCCACCTCATGTTTCACCCACCACTGGAGCCGTGAACGGCCCGACCGCTTGCGGTGGCGTCCAGCGGAGCGAGAGGTCGACACGGGCGTCGACTTGTACGGAGTCGACGGCTACCGGAGGAGGACGCCACGCGCACTCACGCAGAAGTGCGATGAACCTCGGATCGGCAGCGCCTCGACGTCGAGGGGGGCCTCCTGGAGCTAGGACAAATCATCGGCGACGAAAGTGAGTGCCCCGAGTCGGAACTCGTGGCCCATGATCAAACTGCCGCCGGAAACCATGTTGATGAAGACTGAAGAAAATGCAACCTCACCGGAAGTCGCTAAGACGCTTTGCCCCATGGTGGGCGCCAACTGTCGTGGTACTAAGACTGACAGTAAGAGTAGGGGGTACGAATGAGGAGGCAAGGTCCTAGCTACTGTGAGATTGTATGCAAGTGTTTACGAGTTCAGGCCCCTCTCGGAGGAGGTAAAAGCCGTACGTCTCGGTGCCCAGTGGGGGTCGACTGGATTTTAGTATATGTGTGTCTGTTACAGGGGGTGCGAACCCTTGCGCCAGAGGAGGGGGTGGCTTATATAGAGTGCAGCAGGACCCCAGTCATCCCCCGTTACAGAGGGTTCAACGTACATAAAGGAGGGACGTTACTGATAACGCCAGCCATAAGTGTTATTAATGCCCTTGAAGACTACGGAGTGAATGCTTGATTGTTGCAGTTCTGTGCGACTCCCGGCCTTCATAGGTCGAGTGGTTTCTCGTATGGTCGAGTGGTCTTCGGGAAGGAGGGATACCCGAGCGATATGATTGGTCGAGTGGATTGCACTCGATGTCTTCATTGTTCGGTCCCTGTTGTCTCTTGAGCTTCTTTGCTTCTAGGGTAGTGACCTTGGGTATTGTATATAGGTCAGGTCTCTGACCCTACCCTAGGTCAATATCCTCATCACCCGGCGCTTGCTGACGTGAGGGTTCCGTTTTTAGGTGCTTCTTCAAATTTTGTTAGAGTTTGTCTCCTACTTAGAGCATCTCCAACAGCTACGCGAAAAGACGCTCGCGCGCGGTAAACTGGCTTTTTAGTGCGCGCGGCCCGATTTCGCGCGCTCCATCGGTGGCGGAAAACTAGCGCGCGCGGGAAACGATTGCGCGCGCGAGGGAAAAGGGGGAAGCTCGTGCGCTAGATTTGGCGCGCCGCGTCGTGCGCCCCTATAAAATTGCGGCAGCCTCTGCCGCTCTCTCTCGCTCCCTCCACAGCTTTCTCTCCTCGCCGCCGACACGCCACCACCGCGCCACCATGCCGCCTCGCCACCGGGGAGGTCCGGGATACCGCGGCGTCCGCGTGCGTTCGGCTGGCACCTATTCCGCCTCGATTCAGTCAGGCAGCGGTGTGCGCCTCGGCCTCGGAACCTTCGACACCGCCTAGGATGGCGCCCGCGCGTACGACCCTGCGGCGTGGCGCCTCCGGCGGTCCCGTTGGGACATGAACTTCACTGAGGTGGCGACGCTGGAGCGGGCACAGGAGTTGGTGCCTTTCCCGCGGCTTAACACTGACGAGGATCGTCGCAAACACCAGAGGCGGGAGCGCCGTCTTAGCCTGGTCGAGATGGACGAGGAACCATGGCGCTGTGGAGGCAGCGCTTCCCGCAAGACATCATCAACGAGGAACAATTCTTCGCCGAGAGGAGGGCGGAGAGGGAGGAGAGAAGGAAGGAGCGATCCGCCTATCGTGAGGACAAGCGAACGCGGAAGGCGGTTGCTAAATACAACATGGCGCTAGGAGATGCGTCGTCCTGGGACTCCCGCGACGAGCAGTTCCTTGACGCATGTGCTCAGACGTCAGAGGAGGATATCACCGAGGCAGAGTCCGAGTCGGAGAACGAGTAGTAGTAGTTTTTAGTTTTATTTTGTATCCTAGAAGCAGGCTATGTGGACGTAGTAGAACTATATATCATTGGAGAAGCCTAGATGTACGCATTTTGTATCGTAGAAGCAGGCTATGTGCCGAACTATCTTCATATTTGTATGGTATGTATGCAATTGTTTCAAGGAAAAAAATGTAATATAGCGCGCCTGCTGGAGCGGCTCGGGCGCGCTTTATTTTGCAGCGGCCGCTGGAGCCAGCGCACCGCCGCGCGCAAAAACTGGCTCACCCGGCGCGGTATTCTCATTTTTAGCGCGCCGCGCGTTGCGCGCCTGTTGGAGATGCTCTTAGGAAGATGAGACGGCGACTTCTTGAAGATGGAATAAGGTTCTCCCCGTCTAGCCCCGTTCCGGTGGTGCATCTAGCATTGTCTAAGGGTGTGAAGGTGCGTCTCCGACGGATCTCACGGGATTCGGTTGGCGGTTGTCTTTGGTGGATTTGGTCGGATCTAGTGTTTGTTCGTCTTTGTTCATTTGTCTTCAGGTGGTATCATTCTGATCTCAGCTTCTCCTCGTCAGCGGCGGTTGTTATTCTGGTGCATTGGTGCTATGACGCTTAGCACACGACTTCCTGATGGTCTACTATAACAAGGTGTGTCTGGCTCCGAAGAGGGAGGGGCGACGACGGCGGTGCACCTTCGGCTCGCTTCAGTGCTTGTAGTCGCTCCTATGTGGTCTAGGAAGCTGGATGTAATTTTTATTATTTTTAGTGTCCGTTATACTGCCATGAAGATAAATAGATTGGAAGTTTTTTGAAAAAAAAAATGACAAACCATGTGGGAAACAAAGCCGCTTGCAGCTGAGCTCCCGCTGCTGATCGGAAGCCCAGCGGCTCCGGCTTTTTTGCTCGGCTCCCGCTGCTGCTCGGTGGACCAGGTGCTTTATCCTCAACATCCCATGGTCCAGCAATCTTTTTTTTTTCGTCTTTTTTTTTATAATTACCTCCTCCTTTATTCATTCATAGTGATCGTAGTACCGCTTACAAGAAGAGGAATAACCACATCCGGGTCCTTTTTTTCCGGAATAGATAAGTGCTGAACGTGCCATGTTTTCTGGTCTCACGCCGAACGCCGCAATCGCCGTCCAACGTGGTTACGAATCTTGTCGCACGTGGAACCCGCCACGTCATTGTTTATTTCGTTCGGGACGAGAATAAGTGCCACTCCATTGACTCGTTCACTCTCAGCTCCTCTCCCCCCGCATCCGCCATGCACTTCGGCGGCGACCGCGAGACGAGGAGCTCCGCAGCCCGGCGGTGGCTACGGAGAGCGGCAGGTCCTGCGGCAGCCCTGCGACTCCGCCCGACGACCACCGCATCCACCATGCGCATCACCGGTTGCCGCGCGAAGAGGAGTCCCGTAGGTCCTGCAGCAGCCTTAGCGGGAGGAGCTTGGCAGGTCCGCTGCCGAAGTACGAGGAGCGTGCCTAACGGCGGCGGCTTCAAGCGCGGGCATGGCGAGAGCAGAGATGCACTTCTCTCGTCTCACTAGCTCCTTCTCCGGCGTGCGCTCTGTCTCCTGCGGGTACGCTATCGGCAGTGCCTCCGGCTCCGACGGCGCTTCGACCTCCTGTGCGAAGCGAACGGCGCGCGCCAAGCCTGTGCTTCCACGGGACAACCTCCGTGTCGGGGAGTTGCTCTCCGCGAGCTCCTGCGCCGCCCCGCCTTGACGAGGAGGAGAAGCAGCGGCTGCACTTCATGATGTGAGTAGCAGCAAAACTGCGCTTTCCGTGAGCCCACGCGCCGGCATGCAAAATTTTCCCTGAAGTGGAGTTGCAGCGCTGGCTATGCCTGATGATGAGGAGTAGCAGCGTGGACACTGCATTGTCACCTGCTTCAGTTTTTCCTCAGGTATAAGTTGATGATTTTCTTCAGTATTGCCATACGGAAAAATTAGGATGCTATCATCCTATAATTTGCCATGCTGAAATATTGTACCATGTAGAAAATTGCTATGCTAATCTTTAGATAAATAAGAACAGACAAAGTCTTTGAAAAAAATTATCATGCTATTTTACCGAACACATAAACATTTTGCCACCCTGACATAACTGAATTTGTGTGCAGCAAATTCAGTTCTCATTTGGAGCCATCACACCTTTTTTTTTTTCACGGCTGCAATCTTTTTTCCATGTCAAATTTTCGGACCTTGTGGTCACTTGGCAAATGTACGATTGCTCTTATCTAAAAACATGGGAAATTGTAAAACATGGCAAATTCTGAAATTTCTACATCATGTCAAACTTACTTCAAGTACCATGACAAACTGGATGTTGGAACGGAAGTTGCCATGGCAGAATTTGCTATTAGTTGCCATGGACTAAATCTCTACGAGTTTTTGCGATGGCAAAATTCTGGAGTAATTGCCATGGCAAAAGTTTGGAGGAGTTGCCATGGCAGTATTTGCTATGAGTAGTTCGCGATGGACATAATTTGCTATGATTAATTGCCATGGCAAGATTCTGGAGCAAATTCCCATGGCAAAATTCTAGAGCAATTGACATGGCAAAATTGCTATTATGTATTTTTGGCTATGAATTTCGATATCCCCTCACAACTACTATAAAATTCTGTTATGTGTTTGCCATGGCAAAATTCTGGAGTAATTGCCTTGGCAGAAGTCTGGAGTAGTTGCCATAGCAAAAGTCTGGAGTAGTTGCCATGACAGTATTTGCTATGAGTAGTTCGCGATGGACATAATTTGCTATGATTACTTGCCATGGCAAGATTCTGGAGCAAATTGCCATGGCAAAATTCCGGAGCAGTTGACATGGCAAAATTGCTATTCCGTTTTTTTTGCTATGAATTTCGATATCCCCTCACAACTACTACAAAATTCTGTTATGCGTTTGCCGTGGCAACTACTACAATATTACTTGAGTCTTTTTGCCCATATATCTTGAAGAATGTTGGCATGGCATTTTTTTCATTCTTTTGTGAAACTAGCCTTCTTATTGTCGTGGCCTTTTACAGTTCTCGTTGATTTTTGTTGAGTTCGATCTACCTTTCCCTGTTTTGATCTGGTAGACATGAGTACAACATGGCATTTTTTGGTGAAAAATATTGAACATGGCAATTGAGACCATTAGCACATGGAAAATTTGCAATTGCTCTTCTCTAAAACATGGCAATTTCTGAAAATTTCTACAACATGGCAAACTTGCCATCCTTCAAATGGGTTTCCACCGTTTTCTTTGACCGTATTTTTTTTATTTCAGTAACATTTGCAAACTTACTACATGGACCATGGAAAAATTAGTTTCTTTTTGAACAATAGTTTGGATCATGGAAAAATTGGTTTATGGACCATGGCAAGTTTAATTGAAGTACCATGGCAAAATTCTTTTGTTCTTATCATTTACCAACTTATTTTTTACATAAATGACGTTTTATTTTTCTTTAAAGATTTAACATGGCAAGTTTAACTCAAGTCCCATGTATAAATTGCCATGCTTTTAGACATCTCTCAAATTGCCATGAAAAACGATCACTAAAACATGGCAAATTCTGAAAGTTTTTCTAAAAGATGGCAAACTTGCCATCCATTAAATAGTTGCCTCCATTTTATTCAAATGTATATATTTTAAATTTCTCTAACATGGCAAAAGTAGTTTATGGACCATGGCAAGATTAGTTTATGGACCAAGGCAAGTTTAATTCAAGTACCATGGCAAAATTATTTTGTGTTATCATTTGCCAAATTATTTTTGACATAAATGACATTTTTTTATTTTAAAGATTCAACATGGCAAGTTTAACTCAAGTCCCATGTCTAAATTTCCTTGCTTTTAGAAATCTCTAAAATTGCCCTGAAAAACTATCACTAAAACATGGCAAATTTTGAAAGTTTTTCCTAGAACATGGCAAACTTGCCATCCTTCAAAATAGTTTCCACCGTTTTCATCAAATGTATACTATTTCTTATTTTTTCTAACATGGAAAACTTACTATATGGACCATGGCAAAATTAGTTTATGTACCATGGCAAGTTTAATTCAAGTACCATGGCAAAATTAATGTCTTATCATTTCCCAAATTATCATCTCTAAAATTGCCATGACAAACGATCCTAAAACATGGAAAATTTAATTCAAGTACCATGGCAAAAAAAAATTTATTACTTGAGCATGGCATCTTTTTCATAATTAAGCATGGAAAATTTAATTAATTAACCATGCCAAATGTAGTTTATGGATCACTGTCAATTTTGGTAATTTCATAATTGATGATTTTACAATCATTTTTTGCCGTCATGAAAAAATGGCTACACTTTTTTGGCCACCATGGAAAACTTATAAAAAAAATTTCCCATCAATGCGTATTTTCAGGCCAGTGGAAAAAAATATTTTCTTTTTGAATGGCAAAATTACAATTCATGTCACCATGGAAAATTTTAGGTTATGGTCATGGCAAATTCGCCTTTTACTCATCATGATTTTTTTGTATGACCAGTGGCAATTTTTTATCGCAGCAAATTATTTTTGGACAAATTTCAAAATTTAATTAAAACAGTGGCAAACTTATTTTTTCTAGCACGGCAAGTTTATCTTTTGTAGAACATGAAATTTTTTATATTATTCCATCAGCTATTTTTCTGTGATTTTATAGATTTTTGTGGCATTTTAATTGTGAAGTTTTTTATCAGTTTTTTAGCTGTCTTTTTTGTTTTTTTTGTCGTGTTTCAGTATCTAAATGGGCTGTTTTTCGTTTCACTCGGGCAACACGCCCACACTGGCGTCTTTGTTATAGGCTTTTTGTTGCATTTGATTAGCAATTGGTTTGTGGGGAAGTGTTCGGGCTGAGAAGTTTCCAAGGCCGAACGGAATCGTTTGGTCGTTCCCCCCTGCCTTGGGAACGATTCGTTCGGGGTGATCTCTGAGCATCTCCAATAGCATGTGTATATTTAGATGTCTATATATTTATATAGACAATGGTTTAAAACGATTTCCTTATATACACGTTCAGTTTTGCATTAGAATGTCTATATACAGGGACCATGACAGATGGGCCATCGTTGGAGAGAGAAAAAAATCATGACTGCAACTGGGTTTAGACAAGACCTTCATATTGTTCAGGCGTGGACATTGTCGAGATCGATATAGAGGATGTGTATATTTAGACGACCATATAAACAAGCTGTTGAAGCCTGTTTTGGCCTCACGTCGTGAAAAACGAGTATAGACATCTACATACACAGGCTATTGGAGATGCTCTTAGCGCGACAGCACGTTATCGGTGTCCTTTTTTTCATGTCACTGGTGGAAAAAGGGCCTTTGGTCGCGGTTCGCAACTGCCATTAGTCGCGGTTGCGCAACCGCGACCGAACGGGCGCGACTAAAGCCCCCCCCCCCCTTTAGTCGCGGTTGCTTAAGAACCGCGACTAAAGGCCCGTCCACGTGGGCGCCAGGTGGCCGTCGGGGCGGACGACCTTTAGTCGCGGTTCTTGTGGCTAACCGCGACTAAAGGCCGCCACAGGTTTTTGAAAAAAAAAATTGAATTTTTTTTTCAAATTTCTGAATTATTTTAACCTCTAGTCTCTAATCACCACCCCTCATCACTTCTCAATTTATTCTTTTATCACCCCTTATCATTCCAAATCATCTAACTTCCCAACCGGTCACCCATCCCTCTCACTACTCCAGCCCAAGCACGCTTAACTTCCGGGTTCTATTCTCCCACGCTCCAAGTCTGCACTTGTTGTTTTCCTGACAATAATAAGATGTCAATCCTATTGACCTTCAGGAATTTTGCTTGAGCATGAAGTGACACATTTCACTGTTTGAGTTTGAAACTATTGTTTTAAAAAACAATAATTATTTAGTAACACTAATATTTCTTGAATAATTAGTTTGACCATTGTTTGACCACAGTTTGACCACAGTTGACCACAGTTTGACCAGATTTGACCAAAATTAAAATAATTAAAATAATTATTTAGTAACACTAATATTCTAGAATAATTAGTTTGACCATTGTTTGACCATAGTTTGCCCACTGTTTGAATATTTTTCAATTTTTTCCACTCTAGATCTTACAAGCCCCGTAACTTTTTTTCTATTAGGTTTTTGAGGATTTTGAAAATGTTTAACGGGGTTCCCCCGTTAAATTTGGATGTAACTTTTCGAGTAGATGATTTTTCATATAAAAAACTTTTTCATCCGAGTTAGTATGCAAAAGTTATGCCCATTTTTACAAATTTCAGAGAGATTTTGCAAATAAAGTCAAAATTCACATTTGCAAATTTTCCCAACAACTAGACCACATATCACATGAGAAACTTATTTTCTTTTATTTTTTTGACATTTCCATTATTTTCTTTTATTTTTTTTAAAACTGAAAAGGCGATCCCCGGGGGGGGGTTAGAGTTTGAAAATGGGACCTTTAGTACCGGTTCGTGGCACGAACCGGGACTAAAGGTCTCAACCCCATTAGTTCCGGTTCGTGCCACAAACCGGGACTAAAAGGGAGGAGCTTTAGTCGCGGTTGGCCTGGCCAACCGCGACTAAAGGCCTTTGGGCACCTTTAGTCCCGGTTGGCCTGGCCAACCGCGACTAAAGCCCGCGAGCGCCCTGGGCCCAGGCATTTGGTCGCGGTTCATCTGCCGAACCGCGACTAAAGACTTCATTAGTCGCGGTTCCTACAGTTTCGCGACTAATGGGGCTGGACGGAAGCCTCTTTTTCTATCAGTGTGTGTTAGTTAATCACAGGTTGAAAATTCACGTTCTTTTTTGCGTGGAGAATTTGCCAAAGAGATCCAGAACCCATCAGGAGACCGGAGCGGCAGCTGTTGCAGGCTCGTTATTTTCGCTACCGCTGTCGTGGAACATCGCGATTCCGGTGAAGTCACCTCACCCGGTCGTGATCGCAGGAGTGGTCGTCCCTAGATGTATGACTTAATGTGGCCGGCGACCGGCCTCGTGCACTTGAGAACGAACACAAGGGTAGGATACTGGTCGTGGATGACTCGGTTGATCTGTTGGGATGAACTGGATGGTCGGTCAAATCAGCCAGAGAAATTGCAAAAATGGCCATAGGGGGCATAACCGCATAAGGTCATTCCATGTTGATTTTCTGAATTAAAATAATTAAGCATTACAATATGGATTAGGGCAAATGAGCAAAAGATGGTGAGTTCATATGTAGGTCGAGATGGCGTTCCTGACATCCCTACCTTCTCCCTCCCCACACGCCAACCATGGCCTCCGATCCTCGACGCCGACGACGCGGGCTGACGCCGATGCGCCGGAGATGGTGGTTGTGGGGCACGTTCGTGTACCGCTCGCGTCCCGTGTACCGCAGCGGACCGCGGACCCTGGGGTACTCGGGCCTGCACCCGACACGCGCGCCATGGCGAGACCAGGAGGTGGGGCGAGCCCGGGCCAGGTGGGGCCGCCGGCTACAGGACACACAGATAGGGTTACGGAGAGGATAAATTCCCCCCCCCCCACTCCTCGCATTCCATTCCGGATCTCGATCTGCTTCTCCTCCACTTCTGGGAGGCGCATAGGGTTTCAACACCTAGAGTTTCCCCGTTGTTCGGCTGGTCGGAGGGGAAAGCGGAGGGAGACAACAGATCCTTCGCCCAGGTCACCGCATCTCCACCAAGAGCTAATCCGCCCGCCCCCATGGCAGATCGTGGAGCAGAAAATCGCGGACACCAGCTGGACGGCTTCAGGGCGGGCCGGGCTGGCCGTGGTGCCGGTCGCTTTGGACGGGGAGCGATGCGAGGTGGCCGTGGAGGCGGCCGCAACATGGTGTGGATGCGCGACATCGAGGAGGGCGGCCAGATCTCCACCAACATGGATCACAGGCGCGGGGCGTCGGATCGAGCAAGGTGGGAGGCCGCGACCATGGAGACGCAGAGCGACGGCCACCGGGTCGAAAGATGGGGAGACAACAACCAAGGCAAGGCGACCACGGGGGATTCTGGGCGGCGTGATGAAAGCACAAGTGCTCCCTGGGTGATTTTGGTAATTCATGACAACATATCTCTTGTTGGACTAATACTTTTATCTAGTATATTTCAGATAAGTCCAACAGTGGAGTGGCATGGACAAGAGGATGTGGAACCCCTTTGATGTAGGGTAGAACCCTAGAGACCGATCTTTCACGTTTAGAGGGGAATCCTACCACGAACATGAAGAACACAAGGAGGGGAACAAGGGAAAATAACGAGAGAACACTCAACCAACAAGAATAAAGTCACACATGCGCTAGATCATCGAGACACAAAGAGTGATACATGATTCAAAGTCAACAAAGGACGATACAAAGGGTCTTCTCCGAGAGGAGGTCTTGAAGGTTCTTCCCATGAAGGGGTCTTGAATGCGCTTGTGGGATCTTCTCCGAAGAGGTCGCAAGCTCCGAGGAGAAGTAACCAAGTGGATGAGCAAAGCTCTATCTCAAAATATGAGCTATCACAATGCTAACCCTAGCTAGGAGTTGGGAGAGGTCTGATAACCCGCAAGTATAGGGGATCGCAACAGTTTTCGAGGGTAGAGTATTCAACCCAAATTTATTAATTCAACACAAGGGGAACCAAAGAATATTCTCAAGTATTAGCAGTTGAGTTGTCAATTCAACCACACCTGGATAACTTAGTATCTGCAGCAAGGTATTTAGTAGCAAAGTAGTATGGAAGTAACGGTAACAGTAGCAAAAGTAACATTAGTAGTTTTGTAGTAATTGTAACAGTGGCAACGGTAAAGTAACTAAGCAAAGCACAATATGTGAAAAGCTCATAGGCATTGGATCAGTGATGGATAATTATGTCGGATGCGATTCCTCATGTAATAGTTATAACATAGGGTGACACAGAATTAGCTCCAGTTCATCGATGTAGTGTAGGCATGTATTCCGAATATAGTCATACGTGCTTATGGAAAAGAACTTGCATGACATCTTTTATCCTACCCTCCCTTGGCAGTGGAGTCCTAATGGAAACTAAGGGATATTAAGGCCTCATTTTAATACAGAACCAGACCAAATCATTAACACTTAGTGAATAAATGAACTCCTCAAACTACAGTCATCACCGGTAAATATCCCGATTATTGTCACTTTGGGGTTAACGGATCATAACACATAATAGGTGACTATAGACTTGCAAGATAGGATCAAGAACTCACATATATTCATGAAAACATAATAGATTCAGATCTGAAATCATGGCACTCGGGCCCTAGTGACAAGCATTAAGCATAGCAAAGTCATAGCAACATCAATCTGAGAACATAGTGGATACTAGGGATCAAACCCTAACAAAACTAACTTAATTACATGGTAAATCTCATCCAACCCATCACCGTCCAGCAAGCCTACGATGGAATTACTCACGCACGGCGGTGAGCATCATGAAATTGATGATGGAGGATGGTTGATGATGACGACGGCGACGGATTCCCCTCTCCGGAGCCCCGAACGGACTCCAGATCAGCCCTCCTGAGAGGTTTTAGGGCTTGGCGGCGACTCCGTATCGTAAAAGGCGATGAATCCTTCTTCTTTTATTTTTTTCCTCCACGAAAGCAAAAATATGGAGTTGGAGTTGAGGTCGGTGGACGTCCAGGGGGCCCACGAGGCACGGGCACGCCCTAGTGGAGGGGGCGCGCCCCCCACCCTCGTGACTAGGGTGTGGGCCCCCTGACGGTAATTCTTTCACCAGTATTTTTTATTAATTCCGAAAAGTTGCTCTGTGGATTTGCAGGTCATTCCAAGAACTTTTATTTCTGCACAAAAATAACACCATGGCAGTTCTGCTGAAAACAGCGTCAGTCCGGGTTAGTTTCATTCAAATCATGCAAGTTAGAGTCCAAAACAAGGGCAAAAGTGTTTGGAAAAGTAGATACGACGGAGACGTATCAACTCCCCGAAGCTTAAACCCTTGCTTGTCCTCAAGCAATTCAGTTGATAAACTGAAAGTGATAAAGAAAAACTTTTACAAACTCTGTTTGCTCTTGTTGTTGTAAATATGTAAAGCTAGCATTCAAGTTTTCAGCAAAGATTATGAACTAACCATATTCACAATAACACTTAGGTCTCATGTTTACTCACATCAATGGCATAATCAACTAACGAGCAATAATAATAAAACTCGGATGAGAACACTTTCTGAAGACAATCATAATATGATATAACAAGATGGTATCTCGCTAGCCCTTTCTGAGACCACAAAACATAAATGCAGAGCACCTTTAAAGATCAAGGACTGGCTAAACATTGTAAATCATGGTAAAAGAGATCCAGTCATAGTCATACCCAATATAAACTAATAGTAATGCATGCAAATGATAGCGGTGCTCTCTAGCGGGTGCTTTTTAATAAGAGGGTTATGACTCAACATAAAAGTAAATAGATAGGCCCTTCGCAGACGGAAGCAGGGATTTGTAGAGGTGCCAGAGCTCGATTTTGAAACAGAGATAATAGCATTTTGGGTGGTATACTTTTATTGTCAACATAACAACTATGAGATCTCGATATCTTCTATGCTACACACATTATAGGCGGTTCCCAAACAGAATGGTAAAGTTTCATACTCCCCCTCCACCAACAAGCATAAATTCATGGCTTGCCCGAAACAACGGGTGACTCCAACTAACAACAATCCTGAGGGAGTTTTGTTTAATTATTTTTATTTGATTTGAGCATGGGACCGGGCATCCCAGTGACCAGCCATTTTCTCATGAATGAGGAGCGGAATCCACTCCTCTTGAGAATAACCCGCCTAGCATGGAAGATACAGACATCCCTAGTTGATACATGAGCTGTTCGAGCATACAAAGCAGAATTTTATTCGAAGGTTTGGAGTTTGGCACATACAAATTTACTTGGAACGGCAGGTATATACCGCATATAGGAAGATATGGTGGACTCATATGGAATAACTTTGGGGTTTATGGAGTTTGGATGCACAAGCAGTATTCCCGCTTAGTATAGTGAAGGCTAGAAAGAGATTGGGAAGCGACCAACTGAGAGAGCGACAACAGTCATGAACATGCATTAAAATTAATAGACATTGAGTGCAAGCTTGAGTAGGATATAATCCACCATGAACATAAATATTGTGAAGGCTATGTTGATTCTGTTTCAACTACATGCGTGAACATGTGCCAAGTCGAGTCACTCAATTCATTCAAAGGGGGATACCACCCTATCATACCACATCACAACCATTTTAATAGCATGTTGGCACGCAAGGTAAACCATTATAAACTCATAGCTAATTAAGCATGGCATAAGCAGCTATAATCTCTAATTGTCATTGCAAACATGTTTATTCATAATAGGCTAAATCAGGAACAATTAGCTAATAATATTTTCAAAAACAAGAGAGGTCGAGTTCATACCAGCTCCTCTTATCCCAATCAGTTCATCATATATCATCATCATTTCCTTTCACTTGCACGACCGAACGGTGTGGACAATAATAATAGTGCACGTGCATTGGACTAAGCTGGAATCTGCAAGCATTCATTTCAAGAGAGAATACAAGGTAATATGGGTTCTTGGTTAAAGTAAATCAATTATGCATATGAGAGCTACTTAGACATTTTCATTATAGTCTTCTCCTCTCAACCCCAAAAGAAAAGAAAAGAAATAAAACTATTTACACGGGAAAGCTCCCAGCAAGCAAAAAGAAGAACGAGAAACTTTTTAAGTTTTTCTTTTAATTATTACTACTATAGGAATGGAAATTAAACTAACAATTTTTGTTGTTTTTTCTTAAGGTTTATCTAACACACAAGAAGAAAGCTAGAAAAAAAAAATTAAACTACCATGAATAGTACAATGAAAGAGTATGAGCATCGATACTAGAATGAGTGTGTGAACATGAATGTAAACTCAGTGAGGAATACGTACTCCCCCAAGCTTAGGCTTTTGGCCTAGTTGGTCTATGGCCATGGGTAGCCTGGCTGATATCCGAAGTTGTAACTCGGGTCGTACTGAGATGCAGCAGCCATTGCCTCCTACACTGCAGCATGGAGGCGAGCTGCTTCCGTCCTCCTCTGATACTCATTCGCCTCCTCCCTGGTTATAACATATCTTCTTTTTGCCTGATAATCAAAAAGGGCAGGAGCAGGAAGAGTAATATGGACAGCGCGACGTCTGTCAAAGGTTTGTCGGTACTGGAGGAATTGTTCATTCCTCTCAATAAAATGATGACTAACCATGGCATTATAATCTAAATAAGTGGGAAGCAACTCCGTATCATTTTCATGTATAGGTATATCAAGATAATTGGCCACACGGGTCGCATAAATTCCTCCAAACAAGTCTCCAGCTAAACCATTATGATGCAACCTACGTGCAACAATTGCCCCCAAGTTGTATTGTTTATCACCTCATACATCACTCTTGAGAACACAAAGATCAGGAACACACATGTGACATGCTTCATCTTTACCGTTAATGCATCTATCAATGAAGAGAGCAAAATAATGTATAGCAGGAAAATGAATGCTCCCTATGGTAGCTTGTGCTATTTCTCATGATTCTCCCACCGTAATACTAGCAAGAAAGTCTTTATATTTAGATTTACGAGGTTCATTGACACTTCCCCACTACGTGAGTTTGCAAGCAGTAGTAAAATCTTCTAGGTCCATGGTATATGACTTATCATAAATATCAAACATGACACTTTGAGAATTGCGTGAAGATGTAAATTTAAACCTTCTCACAAATGAATCAGTTAAATATCGGTATTGAGGGCACTTATCTTACATGAATTCCTCAAGGTCAGCATTACGCTCATATGCATCAAATTCATCCTTGATGCCCGCTTCGACCATAAACTTCTCCGACGGCCATTCGCAAGGCCGCACGTCAGCTACCCTTGGTGGTTCGTCATCTTGCTCACGTATTGCGAGCCTGGGTCCTTTGTTCCTTGAAGAGCCACCTTGATACATTTTCCTAAACATATTTCTTCTTCTGCAAAATTTCTGAAATTTTTAGTGACTCAAAATGAAGGTGAAACAAACTCAATGAAATTGATAGCAACTACTCCCACAAGTGCCTAGAGCCTCTATCATGCATTAGAATTACTTGGGACCTCATAAATTTAACATGCAAGCTGAAGAACAGGGTCACCTAAGCAGCAAGAAATTGCAATGAATAAAGCACTGGAACAAAAACTAATTGGATCATTGGAGGAGTCACATACCAAAGAACAACCCCCCAATGCAGTTTTGTAAATGGAGCTTTGAGCAAGGAGATCGAAAATGGCAGCAAAACGAGCTAGAACTCGTGCTTGAGTTGGATAGTGATTTTTTTTAGGAGGAAGAAGAAGTGTGTGGGTGCAGGAATAAGTGGAGGGGAGCCACCATGGGCCCACGAGGCAGGGGGTGCGCCCTGTAGGGGTGGGCGCGCCTGGACCCTCGTGGCCAAGTGCTTGCTCCCCCTGCTATGTTCTCAGTGCCAGATATTCTCAAATATTTCAGAAAAAACTATATTAAATTGGCAGGGCATTTGGAGAACTTTTATTTTTGGGATATTTTTTATAGCATGGATAATTAAGAAAACAGACATAATATAATATTTCTAATTTATTTATTCTAATTAACAGGAAGTAAAGAGAGGGTACAGAAGGTTGTGCCTTCTAACTTCATCCATCTCATGCTCATCAAAAGGAATCCACTAACAAGGTTGATCAAGTCTTGTTAACAAACTCATTCGGAATCACATGAAACCGGAGAAATTTCGAAGTGACACTAGGTTACCTCAACGGGGATATGAACATCCCCAATAATAAGAATATCATACTTTTTCTTTACATTAGGAAGAGGAAATTCAAAACGTCCAATAATTATTGACGGAATTTTCCCAATAGAATTTATGCTGTGAACTTGAGTTTGTTTCCTCGAAAGTGTACCATATGCTCATTACCATTAACATGAAAGCTGACATTGCCTTTATTGCAATCAATAACAGCACCTGCAGTATTTAAAAAGGTTCTACCAAGGATAATCGACATACTGTCGTCCTTAGGAATATCAAGAATGACAGAGTCTGTTAAGATAGTAACACTCGCAACAACAACAGGCACGTCCTCACAAATACCAACAGGTATAGCAGTTGATTTATCGGCCAATTGCAAAGATATCTCAGTAGGTGTCAACTTATTTAATTCAAGTCAACGATATGAGAAAAGAGGCATAACACTGACACCGTCTCCTAGATCACAGAAAGCAGTTTTAACATAATTTATTTTAATGGAGCATGGTATAGTAGGTATTCCGGGATCACCAATTTTCTTAGGTATTCCACCCTTAAAAGTATAGTTAGCAAGCATGGTGGAGATTTCAGCCTCAGGTATTTTCCTTTTATTCGTAATGATATCTTTCATGTATTTAGCATAAGGGTTTGTCTTAAGCATATCGGTTAAGCGCATACGTGAGAAAATATGTCTAATCATTTCAGCAAAGCTCTCAAAGTCATCATCATCCTATTTCTTGGATAGTTTAGGAGGAAAAAGCATGGGTTTCTGAACCCATGGTTCTCTTTCCCTACCATGCTTCCTAGCAACGAAGTCTCTCTTATCATAATGCTGATTCTTTGATTGTGGGTTATCAAGATCAACAGCAGGTTCAATTTCTATATCATTGTTATTGCTAGGTTGAGCATCTACATGAACATCATTATTAGTATTATCATTAGGTTCATGTTCATCTCCAGATTGTGTTTCAGCATCACAGATAGAAATATCATTAGGATTCTCAAGTGTTTCTACAATAGGTTCATTAGAAGCATGCAAAGTCCTATCATTTTTCTTTTTCTTCTTTTTGGAAGAACTAGGAGCATCTAAATTATTTCTCTGAGAATCTTGTTCAATTCTCTTAGGGTGGCCTTCAGGATACAAAGGTTCCTGAGTCATTTTACCAGTTCTAGTAGCCACTCTAACAGCAAAGTCATGTTTATTATTTAGTTCATCAAACAATTCATTCTGACCCTTAAGTACTTGTTCTGCTTGAGTAGTGACCATAGTAACATGTTTACTAGTGAGTTTAACTTCACTCTTAACTCTAGACATATAATCACTCAAGAGTCCAATCATATAAGAATAATTTTTCAGTTGTCTACTAACATAGTCATTGAAATTTCCTTGTTTATCCATAAAATCATCAAATTCATCTAGGCATTGGCTAGCAAACTTAGTAGACGGGATTTCAACTTTATCATATCTATAAAGAGAGTTTACCTTCACTACCTGTGTCGGGTTATCAAGACCTTGTATTTCTTTAGGTGGTATATTAAGGCCATGAATTTCTTCGACAGGAGGTACATTTTTAATATCTTCGGCTTTAATACCTTTCTCTTTCATAGATTTCTTTGCCTCTTGCATATCTTCAGGACTGAGAAATAGAACACCTCTTTTCTTCAGAGTTGGCTTAGGAATTGGTTCAGGAAGTGTCCAATTATTTTCATTGGCCAACATATTATTTAATAGCAATTCAGCTTGGTCGACTGTCCTTTCCCTGAAAACACAACCAATACAACTATCCAGGTGGTTCTTGGAAGCATCGGTTAGTCCATTATAGAAGATATCAAGTATTTCATTTTTCTTAAGAGGATGATCAGGCAAAGCATTAAGTAATCGGAGAAGCCTCCCCCAAGCTTGTGGGAGACTCTCTTCTTTGATTTGCACAGAATTATATATTTCCCTTAAGGCAGCTTGTTTCTTATGAGCAGGGAAATATTTAGCAGAGAAGTAGTAAATCATATCCTGGGGACTACGCACACAACCAGGATCAAGAGAATTAAACCATGTCTTAGCATCACCCTTTAATGAGAAAGGAAATATTTTAAGGATATAGTAATAGTGAGATTTCTCATCATTAGTAAACAAGGTGGCTATATCATTTAACTTAGTAAGATGTGCCACTACAATTTCAGATTCAGTGCCATAAAAAGGATCAGATTCAACCAAAGTAATTATCTTAGGATCAATAGAGAATTCATAATCCTTATTAGTAACAAAGATAGGTGAAGTAGCAAAAGCAGGGTCATGTTTCATTCTAATATTCAGAGTCTTTTGTTTCAGCTTCGTTAATAATTTCTTAAGATCTGATCTATCATTGCAAGCAAGAAAATCTCTAGAAGTTTCTTCATCCATAACATAACCCTCAGGAACAACATGCAATTCATATCTAGGGGGAGAACCTTCATCATCACTATCATCAATATTATTAGTTTCAACAACTTCATTCTCCCTAGCCCTAGCAAGTTGTTCATCAAGAAATTCACATAATGGCACAGTAGTATCAAGCATAGAAGTAGTTTCTTCACAACTATCATGCATAGCAGAAGTGGCATCATCAATAACATGCGACATATCAGAATTAATAACAGAAGAAGGTTTAGCTGTCGCAAGTTTACTCATAACAGAAGGAGAATCAAGTGCAGAGCTAGATGGCAGTTCCTTACCTCCCCTCGTAGTTGAGGGATAAATCTTAGTTCTTTGATCTTTCAAGTTCTTCATAGTGATCAGCAGAACCTGATAGCCTAGGAATAGAGCTATGCTCCCCAGCAATGATGCTAGAAAGTAGTCTTGATAACCCGCAAGTATAGGGGATCGCAATAGTTTTCAAGGGTAGAGTATTCAAACCAAATTTATTGATTCGACACAAGGGGAGCCAAAGAATATTCTCAAGTATTAGCAGTTGAGTTGTCAATTCAACCACACCTGGATAACTTAGTATCTGCAGCAAGGTATTTAGTAGCAAAGTAGTATGGAAGTAACGGTAACAGTAGCAGTTTTGTAGTAATTGTAACAGTGGCAACAGTAAAGTAACTAAGCAAAGCACAATATGTGAAAAGCTCATAGGCATTGGACCAGTGATGCATAATTATGTCGGATGCGATTTCTCATGTAATAGTTATAACATAGGGTGACACAGAACTAGCTCCAGTTCATCGATGTAATGTAGGCATGTATTCCGAATATAGTCATGCGTGCTTATGGAAAAGAACTTGCATGACATCTTTTATCCTACCCTCCCATGGCAGTGGGGTCCTAATGGAAACCAAGGGATATTAAGGCCTCCTTTTAATACAGAACCGGACCAAAGCATTAGCACTTAGTGAATAAATGAACTCCTAAAACTACAGTCATCACCGGTAAGTATCCCGATTATTGCCACTTCGGGGTTAACGGATCATAACACATAATAGGTGACTATAGACTTGCAAGATAGGATCAAGAACTCACATATATTCATGAAAACATAATAGGTTCAGATCTGAAAGCATGGCAATCGGGCCCTAGTGACAAGCATTAAGCATAGCAAAGTCATAGAAACATCAATATGAGAACATAGTGGATACTAGGGATCAAACCCTAACAAAACTAACTTAATTACATGGTAAATCTCATCCAACCCATCACCGTCCAGCAAGCCTACGATGGAATTACTCACACACGGCGGTGAGCATCATGAAATTGATGATGGAGGATGGTTGATGATGACGACGGCGATGGATTCCCCTCTCCGGAGCCCCGAACGGACTCCAGATCAGCCCTCCCGAGAGGTTTTAGGTCTTGGCGGCGATTCCGTATCGTAAAACATGATGAATCCTTCTTCTTTTATTTTTCTTCTCCGCGAAAGCAAATATATGGAGTTGGAGTTGAGGTCGGTGGAAGTCCAGGGGTCCCACGAGGCAAGGGCACGCCCTAGGGGAGGGGGCGCGCCCCCCACCCTCTTGACTAGGGTTTGGGCCCCCTGACGGTAATTCTTTCACTAGTATTTTTTATTAATTCTGAAAAGTTGCTCCGTGGATTTGCAGGTCATTCCGAGAACTTTTATTTCTGCACAAAAATAACACCATGGCAGTTCTGCTGAAAACAACGTCAGTCCGGGTTAGTTTCATTCAAATCATGCAAGTTAGAGTCCAAAACAAGGGCAGAAGTGTTTGCAAAAGTAGATACGACGGAGACGTATCAAGTCCCCGAAGCTTAAACCCTTGCTTGTCCTCAAGCAATTCAGTTGATAAACTGAAAGTGATAAAGAAAAACTTTTACAAACTCTGTTTGCTCTTGTTGTTGTAAATATGTAAAGCTAGCATTCAAGTTTTCATGAAAGATTATGAACTAACCATATTCACAATAACACTTAGGTCTCATGTTTACTCATATCAATGACATAATCAACTAATGAGCAATAATAATAAAACTCGGATGACAAAACTTTCTGAAAACAATCATAATATGATATAACAAGATGGTATCTCGCTAGCCCTTTCTGAGACCACAAAACATAAATGCAGAGCACCTTTAAAGATCAAGGACTGGCTAAACATTGTAATTCATGGTAAAAGAGATCCAGTCATAGTCATACCCAATATAAACTAATAGTAATGCATGCAAATGATAGCGGTTCTCTCCAGCGGGTGCTTTTTAATAAGAGGGTGATGACTCAACATAAAAGTAAATAGATAGGCCCTTCGCAGACGGAAGCAGGGATTTGTAGAGGTGCCAGAGCTCGATTTTGAAACAGAGATAATAGCATTTTGGGTGGTATACTTTTACTATCAACATAACAACTATGAGATCTCGATATCTTCCATGCTACACACATTATAGGCAATTCCCAAACAGAATGGTAAAGTTTCATACTCCCCCTCCACCAACAAGCATAAATCCATGGCTTGCCCAAAACAACGGGTGCCTCCAACTAACAACAATCCTAAGGGAGTTTTGTTTAATTATTTTTATTTGATTTGAGCATGGGACTAGGCATCCCGGTGACCAGCCATTTTCTCGTGAATGAGGAGCGGAGTCCACTCCTCTTGAGAATAACCCGCCTAGCATGGACGATACAGACAACCCTAGTTGATACATGAGCTGTTCGAGCATACGAAACAAAATTTTATTTGCAGGTTTGGAGTTTGGCACATACAAATTTACTTGGAACGGTAGGTATATACCGCATATAGGAAGGTATGGTGGACTCATATGGAATAACTTTGGGGTTTATGGAGTTTGGATGCACAAGCAGTATTCCCGCTTAGTATAGGTGAAGGCTAGAAAGAGACTGGGAAGCGACCAACTGAGAGAGCAACAATAGTCATGAACATGCATTAAAATTAATAGACACTGAGTGCAAGCATGAGTAGGATATAATCCACCATGAACAGAAATATTGTGAAGGCTATGTTGATTCTGTTTCAACTACATGCATGAACATGTGCCAAGTCGAGTCACTCAATTCATTCAAAGGGGGATACCACCCTATCATACCACATCACAACCATTTTAATAGCATGTTGGCACGCAAGGTAAACCATTATAAACTCATAGCTAATTAAGCATGGCATAATCAACTATAATCTCTAATTGTCATTGCAAACATGTTTATTCATAATAGGCTAAATCAGGAACAATTAGCTAATAATATTTACAAAAACAAGAGAGGTTGAGTTCATACCAGCTCCTCTTATCCCAATCAGTTCATCATATATCATCATCATTGCCTTTCACATGCACGACCGAACAGTGTGGATAATAATAATAGTGCACGTGCATTGGACTAAGATGGAATCTGCAAGCATTCATTTCAAGAGAGAAGACAAGGTAATATGGGCTCTTGGTTAAAGTAAATCAATTATGCATATGAGAGCTACTTAGACATTTTCATTATAGTCTTCTCCTCTCGACCCCCAAAGGAAAGAAAAGAAATAAAACTATTTACACGGGAAAGCTCCCAACAAGCAAAAAGAAGAACGAGAAATCTTTTTAAGTTTTTCTTTTAATTATTACTACTATAGGCATGGAAATTAAACTAACAATTTTTGTTGTTTTTTCTTAAGGTTTATCTAACACACAGGAAGAAAGCTAGAAAAAGAAATTAAACTACCATGAATAGTACAATGAAAGAGTATGACCATCGATACTAGAAGGAGTGTGTGAACATGAATGTAAACTCGGTGAGGAATACATACTCCCCCAAGCTTAGGCTTTTGGCCTAGTTGGTCTATGGCCATGGGTAGCCTGGATGATATCCGAAGTTGTAACTCGGGTCGTACTGAGATGCAGCAGCCATTGCCTCCTACGCTGCAGCATGGCGGCGAGCTGCTTCCGTCCTCCTATCGTACTCATTCGCCTCCTCCCTGGTTATGACATATCTTCTTTTTGCCTGATAATCAAAAAGGGCAGGAGCAGGAAGAGTAATATGGACAGCGCGACATCTGTCAAAGGTTAGTCAATACTGGAGGAATTGTTCATTCCTCTCAAGAAAATGATGACTAACCATGGTATTATAATCTAAATAAGTGGGAAGCAACTCTGTATCATTTTCATGTATTGGTATATTAAGATAATTGGCCACACGGGTCGCATAAATTCCTCCAAACAGGTCTCCAGCTAAACCATTATGATGCAACCTACGTGCAACAGTTGCCCCCAAGTTGTATTGTTTATCACCTCATACATCACTCTTGAGAACACAAAGATCAGGAACACACATGTGACATGCTTCATCTTTACCGTTAATGCATCTACCAATGAAGAGAGCAAAATAATGTATAGCAGGAAAATGAATGCTCCCTATGGTAGCTTGTGCTATTTCTCATGATTCTCCCACCGTAATACTAGCAAGAAAGTCTTTATATTTAGATTTACGAGGTTCATTGACACTTCCCCACTGCGGGAGTTTACAAGCAGTAGTAAAATCTTCTAGGTCCATGGTATATGATTTATCATAAATATCAAACAGGACACTTTGAGAATTGCGTGAAGATGTAAATTTAAACCTTCTCACAAACGAATCAGTTAAATATCGGTATTGAGGGCACTTATCTTACATGAATTCCTCAAGGTCAGCATTATGCACATATGCATCAAATTCATCCTTGATGACCGCTTCGACCATAAACTGCTCTGACGGCTATTCGCAAGGCCACACGTCAGCTACCCTTGGTGGTTCATCATCTTGCTCACGTATTGCGAGCCTGGGTCCTTTCTTCCTTGAAGATCCACCTTGATACATTTTCCTGAACATATTTCTTCTTCTGCAAAATTTCAGAAATTTTTAGTGACTCAAAATAATAGTGAAACAAACTCAATGAAATTGATAGCAACTACTCCCACAAGTGCCTAGAGCCTCTATCATGCATTAGAATTACTTGGGACCTCATAAATTTAACATTCAAGCTCAAGAACAGGGTCACCTAAGCAGCAAGAAATTGCAATGAATAAAGCACTAGAACAAAAATTAATTGGATCATTGGAGGAGTCACATACCAAAGAACAACCCCCCAAAGCAGTTTTGTAAATGGAGCTTTGAGCAAGGAGATCGAAAATGGCAGCAAAACAAGCTAGAACTCGTGCTTGAGCTAGATAGTGATTTTTTTAGGAGGAAGAAGAAGTGTGTGGGTGCAGGAATAAGTGGAGGGGAGCCACCATGGGCCCACGAGGCAAGGGGTGTGCCCTGTAGGGGTGGGCGCGCCCTGGACCCTCGTGGCCAAGTGCTTGCTCCCCCTGCTATGTTCTCAGTGCCAGATATTCTCAAATACTCCAGAAAAAATTATATTAAATTGGCAGGGCATTTGGAGAACTTTTATTTTTGGGATATTTTTTTATTGCATGGATAATTCAGAAAACAGACATAATATAATATTTCTACTTTATTTATTCTAATTAACAGGAAGTAAAGAGAGGGTACAGAAGGTTGTGCCTTCTAACTTCATCCATCTCATGATCATCAAAAGGAATCCACTAACAAGGTTGATCAAGTCTTGTTAACAAACTCATTCCGAATCACATGAAACCGGAGAAATTTCGAAGTGACACTAGGTTACCTCAACGGGGATATGAACATCCTGAATAATAATAATATCATACTTTGTCTTTACAGTAGGAAGAGGAAATTCAAAACGTCTAATAATTATTGACGGAATTTTCCCAATAGAATTTATGCTGTGAACTTGAGTTTGTTTCCTCGAAAGTGTACTGTATGCTCATTACCATTAACATGAAAGCTGACATTGCCTTTGTTGCAATCAATAACAGCACCTGCAAAATTTAAAAAGGGTCTACCAAGGATAATCGACATACTGTCGTCCTCAGGAATATCAAGAATGACAGAGTCTGTTAAGATAGTAACATTCGCAACAACAACAGGCACGTCCTCACAAATACCGACAGGTATAGCAGTTGATTTATCGGCCAATTGCAAAGATATCTCAGTAGGTGTCAACTTATTTAATTCAAGTCAACGATATAAGAAAAGAGGCATAACACTAACACCGGCTCCTAGATCACAGAAAGCAGTTTTAACATAATTTATTTTAATGGAGCATGGTATAGTAGGTACTCCGGGATCACCAATTTTCTTAGGTATTCCACCCTTAAAAGTATAGTTAGCAAGCATGGTGGAGATTTCAGCCTCAGGTATTTTCCTTTTATTCATAATGATATCTTTCATGTATTTAGCATAAGGGTTTGTCTTAAGCCTATCGGTTAAGCGCATACGTGAGAAAATATGTCTAATCATTTCAGCAAAGCTCTCAAAGTCATCATCATCCTATTTCTTGGATAGTTTAGGAGGAAAAGGCATGGGTTTCTGAACCCATGGTTCTCTTTCCCTACCATGCTTCCTAGCAACGAAGTCTCTCTTATCATAATGTTGTTTCTTTGATTGTGGGTTATCAAGATCAACAGCAGGTTCAATTTCTATATCGTTGTTATTGCTAGGTTGAGCATCTACATGAAGATCATTATTAGTATTATCATTAGGTTCATGTTCATCTCCAGATTGTGTTTCAGCATCACAGATAGAAATATCATTAGGATTTTCAAGTGTTTCTACAATAGGTTCATTAGAAGCATGCAAGGTCCTATCATTTTTCTTTTTCTTCTTTTTGGAAGAACTAGGAGCATCTAAATTATTTCTCTGAGAATCTTGTTCAATTCTCTTAGGGTGGCCTTCAGGATACAAAGGTTCCTGAGTCATTTTACCTCTTCTAGTAGCCACTCTAACAGCAACGTCATCTTTATTATTTAGTTCATCAAGCAATTCATTCTGAGCCTTAAGTACTTGTTCTGCTTGAGTAGTGACCATAGAAACATGTTTACTAGTGAGTTTAACTTCACTCTTAACTCTAGACATATAATCACTCAAGCGTCCTATCATATAAGAATTATTTTTCAGTTGTCTACTAACATAGTCATTGAAATTTCCTTGTTTATCCATAAAATCATCAAGATCATCTAGGCATTGGCTAGCAAACTTAGTAGACGGGATTTCAACTTTATCATATCTATAAAGAGAGTTTACCTTCACTACCCGTGTCGGGTTATCAAGACCTTGTATTTCTTTAGGTGGTATATTGAGGCCATGAATTTCTTCGACAGGAGGTAAATTTTTAATATCTTCGGCTTTAATATCTTTCTCTTTCATAGATTTCTTTGCCTCTTGCATATCTTCAGGACTAAGAAATAGAACACCTCTTTTCTTCAGAGGTGGCTTAGGAATTGGTTCAGGAAGTGTCCAATTATTTTCATTGGCCAACATATTATTTAATAGCAATTCAGCTTGGTCGACTGTCCTTTCCCTGAAAACACAACCAACACAACTATCCAGGTGGTCCTTGGAAGCATCGGTTAGTCCATTATAGAAGATATCAAGTATTTCATTTTTCTTAAGAGGATGATCAGGCAGAGCATTAAGTAATCGGAGAAGCCTCCCCCAAGCTTGTGGGAGACTCTCTTCTTTGATTTTGCACAGAATTATATATTTCCCTTAAGGCAGCTTGTTTCTTATGAGCAGGGAAATATTTAGCAGAGAAGTAGTAAATAATATCCTGGGGACTACGCACACAACCAGGATCAAGAGAATTAAACCATGTCTTAGCATCACCCTTTAATGAGAAAGGAAATATTTTAAGGATATAGTAATAGCGAGATTTCTCATCATTAGTAAACAGGGTGGCTATATCATTTAACTTAGTAAGATGTGCCACTAGAGTTTCAGATTCAGTGCCATAAAAAGGATCAGATTCAACCAAAGTAATTATCTCAGGATCAATAGAGAATTCATAATCCTTATTAGTAACAAAGATAGGTGAAGTAGCAAAAGCAGGGTCATGTTTCATTCTAATATTCAGAATCTTTTGTTTCAGCTTAGTTAATAATTTCTTAAGATCTGATCTATCATTGCAAGCAAGAAAATCTCTAGAAGTTTCTTCATGCATAACATAACCCTCAGGAACAATAGGCAATTCATATCTAGGGGGAGAACCTTGATCATCACTATCATCAATATTATTAGTTTCCATAACTTCATTCTCCCTAGCCCTAGCAAGTTGTTCATCAAGAAATTCACATAATGGCACAGTAGTATCAAGCATAGAAGTAGTTTCTTCACAAGTATCATGCATAGCAGAAGTGGCATCATCAATAACATGCGACATATCAGAATTAATAGCAGAAGCAGGTTTAGCTGGCGCAAGTTTACTCATAACAGAAGGAGAATCAAGTGCAGAGCTAGATGGCAGTTCCTTACCTCCCCTCGTAGTTGAGGGATAAATCTTAGTTCTTTGATCTTCCAAGTTCTTCGTAGTGATCAGCAGAACCTGATAGCCTAGGAATAGAGCTATGCTCCCCAGCAATGATGCTAGAAAATAGTCTTGATAACCCGCAAGTATAGGGGATCGCAATAGTTTTCGAGGGTAGAGTATTCAAACCAAATTTATTGATTCGACACAAGGGGAGCCAAAGAATATTCTCAAGTATTAGCAGTTGAGTTGTCAATTCAACCACACCCGGATAACTTAGTATCTGCAGCAAGGTATTTAGTAGCAAAGTAGTATGGAAGTAACGGTAACAGTAGCAAACGTAACAGTAGCAGTTTTGTAGTAATTGTAACAGTGGCAACGGTAATGTAACTAAGCAAAGCACAATATGTGAAAAGCTCATAGGCATTGGATCAGTGATGGATAATTATGTCGGATGCGATTCCTCATGTAATAGTTATAACATAGGGTGACACAGAACTAGCTCCAGTTCATCGATGTAATGTAGGCATGTATTCCGAATATAGTCATACGTGCTTATGGAAAAGAACTTGCATGACATCTTTTATCCTACCCTCCCTTGGCAGTGGGGTCCTAATGGAAACTAAGGGATATTAAGGCCTCATTTTAATACAGAACCGGACCAAAGCATTAACACTTAGTGAATAAATGAACTCCTCAAACTACAGTCATCACCGGTAAGTATCCTGATTATTGTCACTTCGGGGTTAACGGATCATAACACATAATAGGTGACTATTGACTTGCAAGATAGGATCAAGAACTCACATATATTCATGAAAACATAATAGGTTCAGATCTGAAATCATGTTACTCGGGCCCTAGTGACAAGCATTAAGCATAGCAAAGTCATAGCAACATCAATCTCAGGACATAGTGGATACTAGGGATCAAACCCTAACAAAACTAACTAATTACATGGTAAATCTCATCCAACCCATCACCGTCTAGTAAGCCTATGATGGAATTACTCACGCATGACGGTGAGCATCATGAAATTGGTGATGGAGGATGGTTGATGATGACCACGTTGACGGATTCCCCTCTCCGGAGCCCCGAATGGACTCCAGATCAGCCCCCCGAGAGGTTTTAGGGCTTGGCGGCAGCTCCATATCGTAAAACGCAATGAATCCTTCTTCTTTTATTTCTTTCCGTGAAAGCAGATATATGGAGTTGGAGTTGAGGTCGGTGGACGTCTAGGGGGCCCACGAGGCAGGGGGTGTGCCCAAGCAGGGTGTGGGCCCCCTGGCACTAATTCTTTCGCCAGTATTTTTATTAATTCTGAAAAGTTGCTCTGTGGATTTGCAGGTCATTCTGAGAACTTTTATTTCTGCACAAAAATAACACCATGGCAGTTTTGCTGAAAACAGCGTCAGTCCGAGTTAGTTCATTCAAATCATGCAAGTTAGAGTCAAAAACAAGGGCAAAAGTGTTTGGAAAAGTAGATACGACGGAGACGTATCAAGGTCTATTTATAGTCATAGTGCAAATGGGGGACGAAGTGAAGGGGTACAAGGGCATCAGCCCGAGGTTGCGGGCACACATGCTGCGGACGTCCGGTCTCTACAGGTCGTCCAGTCACTCACGAAGGTCCGGACGTCCTATAGGATTGGAAATCCTTTAATTTGGCTCGGGTGCAGGTACGCCGGACGTCCGGTGGCGAGCGGTCATCCGGTCGTCCGGTGGCTTCGGTCTTCCGTTAATATCCTATCGGGAGTGCAGTTGCTGGACGTTCGGTGCGGCTGGTCGTCCCTCGCTAGGAAGTCGCCTGATGTGCGGTCCGGACTGGTCGTCCGCTCACTGTAGCGTGCGTCTGCTGGGTCTTGGCCAGGCTGGTCATCAGGTGCCAGACGTCCGGTCGCCAGCGGACGTTCGGTGGCTATAGCATCTTTGGCGTCTCTTCTTCTTGACCTTCACGCTTGGAGTCCTCACCTTCTTGTCCATTGAATGCAGCTGTTCTGTGGCCTTCTTCTAAGTACCTGATCACACATACTGTTTCCGCTTGAGGTAGTAGCCGTGACTCATGTGTAGAAAGGGGTAGTTCGGAGAGGAGGAAGTTCACCTTATCTTCGATAGCCTTCGCTCGAGCTCTTGTCATAGGTACAAGTGGTTTCGAGGGAGATGTAGGTACGTCCATGGGGATGATCATGGGATGCTCCGCATCATCTCCCCCCCCCCTTAGGAAAGATCCGACCTCGGATCGAAAGCTTCATCACCATGGTATGGCGAGAGGTCCTTGACACTGAAGATGTCGCTCACATTGTACTTGTTGTGTGGGAGGTCGATCTTGTAGGCGTTGTTGTTGTAGCGTGCTAGCACCTTGAAGGGTCCATCGGCTCGAGGTAGAAGTTTGGACTTGCGTTCTTTAGGGAAGCGGTCCTTGCAAAGGTGTAGCCACACGAGATCTCCAATGTTGAATATCATGGGTTGCTTGTTGATGTTGAGCTTGGTCGCGAGTCGTTATACTTGGCGCTCGATGGTGTGCCTTGTCTCTTCGTGCACCTTCTTGAGGTAGCTCACGCGTGCACTCACGTCCATGTTGGTGCGCTCTTGTAATGGAATAGGTAGAATGTCCAATGGGGACAACCGCTTGAAGGCGTAGACGACCTCGAAGGGGGACCTGCCGGTAGTTGAATGTCTTGTGCGGTTGTAGGCGTACTCGGCGATGGGTAGGCACTCCTCCCACTCCTTGATGTTCCTCTTGATCAACACCCGAAGTAGAGTGGAGGGTCTATGGTTTGTCACCTCCGTTTGGCCGTCGGTTTGAGGATGGTATGCTGAAGAGAATAAGAGCTTGATTCCGAGCTTGGCGCATAGCGTCTTCCAAAAGTAACTCAAGAACTTGACGTCGCAGTCCGAGACGATTGTCTTTGGTACTCCATGGAGTCGCAAGATTTCCCTACAAAAGAGATTGGCAATATGTGAAGCATCATCTATCTTGTTGCATGGAAAGAAATGTAACATCTTAGAAAATCGGTCCACAGCAACAAACATGGAATCCTTGCCATTTTGAGTTCTAGGCAAACCAAGTACAAAGTCCATGCTAATGTATTCCCAAGGTTGATAAGGAATAGGGAGAGGCATGTAAAGACCATGGGATTGAGATTTAGACTTAGCTTTGCGACATGTGGAGCATCGGTTGGTGAAGCGTGCGATGTCGCGGAACATCTTGGGCCAAAAGTAGTTCTTGGAGAGCGTTGGAAAAGTCTTGTTGCGTCCAAAGTGTCCCATGAGTCCGCCTCCATGAAGACTCGGGAATGCCAAGTTTGTTAGCTCTCATAAGATAATCATCCTTGATGTAATATCGTTCCCAAGATGTATGCGTCAAACACTTAGCATAAGGAGTAGCAAAGCTAGGATCATTCGCATACAAGTCTTTTATGTCCTCAAAGCCAATAACATTTAACTCAAGTTTAGTGACAAGCATGCATATGCATGAAAGGGCATCCGCCACTACGTTTTCCTTACCCTTAATGTACTTGATGACATAAGGAAAAGACTTTATAAATTCACTCCATTTGGCATGACGCTTGTTCAACTTAGTTTGGCCCTTTAAGTACTTAAGCGTTTCATGATCGGTATGTATGACAAACTCATGCGGTCTAAGATAATGTTCCAAACATGTAGCACACGTACTAAAGCATACAATTTTTTGTCATAGATGGGATAGTTAAGTTGAGCACCAGAGAGTTTTTCACTAAAAAATGCAATGGCTCGTTTTTGTTGCATCAAAACTCCTCCAATTCCAGTACCACTTGCATCGCAATGAACCTCAAAAGTTTTGTCAAAGTTGGGCAAAGCAAGAATCGGCACATGAGTAAGCAAAGACTTGAGTCCTTCAAAAGTGGTAGATTGCAAAGGTCCCCAAAAAAGGAGCATTTTTCCTTACTCAAGGTGTGCAAAGGTGCGGCGATGGTGCTAAAGTCTTTCACAAAGCAACGATAAAAACCTGCAAGGCCAAGAAAGCTATGCACTTGTTGCAAATTAGTGGGTTGGGGACAAGTTTTAATTGCTTCAATTTTAGATTCATCAACATGAACACCCTTTTAGGAAATGACGAAACCCAAGAAAACAAGTTTGTCAACACCAAAAGTGCACTTTTTCATGTTGGCATAAAGACGTTCCTTGCGAAGAGTTTGCAAAACAGCCCTAACATGATTTAGATGATCCTTCATGGATTTTCTTAAAACAAGAATTTCATCAAAGTAAACCGCAACAAACACTCCAATGTAAGGACGAAGCACAAAATGCATAAGACGCATGAAAGTACCGAGAGCTTTCGATAAACCCATAGGCATGACCAACCACTCGTATAAACCAAATTTTGTTTTGAAAGTGGTTTTCCATTCATCACCTTCTTGTATGCGGATTTGATAATAGCCACTTTTAAGATCAATTTTTGAGAAAATGGTGGCACCGCTAAGCTCATCTAGCATATCATCTAGGCAAGGAATGGGATGCCTATAACAAACGGTGATAGCATTAATGGGTCTACAATCTGAGCACAAGCAAAAACTACCATCTTGCTTGGGCACAAGTATAACCATAACGACACAAGGGCTTAAGCTTTCACGTACATGTCCATTGTTGATTAGTTGTTGTACTTGCCGTTGGATCTCCTTAGTTTCTTCGGGGTTGACGCGGTAGGGAGCCTTGTTTGGTAGAGGTGCTCCGGGGATGAGGTCGATTTGGTGCTCAATGCCGCGTAGAGGAGGTAGACCCAGAGGTAGCTCATCGGGGAAAACATCTTTGAATTCCTGCAAAAGAGAAGATAACACTAAAGGTAGATCGTGAGAAGTGTTAGTTTTTGGTGCGTCTTCCTTGCACACAAGGACAATGTGTATAACACTCGATGGGTTCTCACACACTTCTCTCATCTCAGTTTTGGTGGCAAATAGGACGAGGTTTTTCTTGGCGCTCATCATGGAGGCACTCGGTTTTGGCTTGTGTCTCTCACTTTCTTTTGGGTGGATCACTCTCTCACTCTTTTCTCCATGATGGGTGGCTTGCTTGTCGGCAATCACTTGACTAGGAGACTTAGGTCGTAGCACATATTCCTTCCCTTTCATCTTGAAGCTATAGTGATTGGTACACCCGTTGTGGATGACACCGTAGTCAAATTGCCATGGTCAACCAAGAAGGAGGTGGAAAACGTACATCGGGAGAACATCACACTCCAAAGTGTCTCCATATGCTCCAATTTTGAAGGAAACTTGGACCGTGTGCTCAACTCGTATAGTGCCGGAATTGCTTATCCATTGGACCTTGTATGGGTGCGGGTGCTTCATCTTAACCAATCGGAGCTTGGAGCATAGTTCTTCACTTGCCAAGTTGTGACAACTACCTCCATCGATGATGACCTTGATGGACCTTCCATTGATGCCGGCCTTTGTGTGGAAGATGTGGCATCTTTGGTCTTCGTCTTGTTGATGTTGAAGGGTCAAGACCTTGGAGACAACGAGAGCGGGACTCGAATCCTGATCACAAAAGACTTGATCATCTTCATCGTTGTTCACGCGCCGGTGCATGGCCACTTGCTCAGTGGCTTCCATGTGCTCTTCACTCATGGAGTCATATGTACCATCATCGTTGAGGATCATGGTGCGCTTGTTGGTGCACTCATAAGATTTGTGGCCTCGTCCGCCGCAAGTGAAACACTTGAAGGAGCTTGTCTTGACGGTCTCATCGGTTGGAGTAGATGATGAAGCGCGTGGCTTGAAGGTGCTTGTAGTAGGAGGATGACTTGAAGTTGTCGGAGCTTTCTTGTAACTCGACTTGTCATCGTTGCTTGTAGAAGGCTTGGTTGAGGTAGATGTTGGAGGAGTTGTTGAAGCTTGGTTGTTGGAGAAGCCATAGCTCTTGGACGAGTACTTGGCGTACTTGAAGTCATCTTGCACTTGACGTTCCGCTTTGGTAGCTTGATGCACGAGCTCAATCAGGTTGGGGTAGGGTTGGAAGTTGGCAATCTTCTTAATGGGATGATTGAGACCATTCAAGAAATGTGCCATAGTTTGCTCATCATCTTTTGTGACATTGGCTCGTATCATGGCTATCTCCATTTCCTTTTAGTATTCCTCAACACTCTTTGTTACTTGCTTGAGGAGTTGGAGATTCTTGAAGAGATCGCGGTTGTAGTAGGTGGGCACAAAACGTGCTTCCATGACATCTTTCATTTGAGCCCAAGTGGTGATTGGTGGTTCACCTCTTGCTTCTCGGTGCTCAAGGACTTGTTCCCACCATATGAGCACATAGTCTTGGAACTCAAGTGATGCCATAGCGATCTTCTTCTCTTCCTCATAGTTGTGCAAACGAAAGATTTTGTCGACCGTCAATGCCCATGAAAGGTACTCTTCAGGATCATTGCTTCCATTGAACTTGGGCATGGTGAACTTTAGCTTGCCGTAGAGTTTCTCTTCATTGTGTTGTGTTCGAGGGTGATGATGGCACCCTTGACGAGGAGGATTATCAACCTCATGTTGCTCTTGGTGCGGAGGATGTTCATAGTCGTCTTGCTCTTGTTGAACTTGGGGTTGTGGAGGAGCTTGTCGAGCTTGTGGAGGAGCTTGAGGAACTTGACGTTGCACTCTCGATTGGTAGTTCCGCTCTTGGATTTATTCTTGAAGTGCTTCCTCTTTATTGCGCCTATCGTGGTTGCGGTTGGCAATGGCTCGACTTGAATCTTGAAGGGCACGTTGCACCTCAAGAGCTTGTGCTTCACGTTGTTGTTGTTGAAGTCATTGAGCCTCGACGTCTTGTTCATCTTGATGTTGTCATGCTCTCTTTTCTCTTGGTGATGTTGACGTTGTCGTTCTTGAGCTTGTGCAAGAGGAACTTGGTTTGGATGATGACGATGTGCTTGCTCGTTGACTTGCTCTTGTGAATGGTTGCCGTGTAGAGGATTGTGAGATGCATGACGGTCTTGACGTGCGGCTCGGCGAAGAGTGTTCGATGTCTGTGTACTTGAGCCGGAGAAGGTGTTGTCGGAGTGTCGACTTGAGAGGCTCCATCTTGAGTATGAAGAAGTGGAGGGATGGCGGTTCACCAACAAGGCACGGATCTCATCCATTCTTGCATCAGTCTCTTGCTTGTGAGCATCGAGCTTGTTGTCGAAGTAGTCTTTTGTTCCTTGCTCGGAGAGTCGCAAGTCGGTGGCGAGATTGTCGATGCGGTCGCTCATTGCTTGTTGCTCTTGATGCAACGCTCGTTGTGCACCAAAGAGTTGACTCTTGGTGACAAATGAGGACATGTCGTCGTCTTGCTCGATGAAGAGTGGGTTGGTAGAAGAACATGGCCTATCCATCATTCCAAGAAAAATGTGAGTTGGAGAAAGAGAAGAACTTATACCCAATGTACCTTGACCAAAGTTGAAGATGGATCAATGATCACTCAAATGCGGACAATGAAATAGCACAATTGGTACCAATTCTTGTCGGTTCTCACACCTACACAAGTAAAAGCTTATGGTGGAGCTTGGTTAGGATGGTGGCACAAAATTTGACGCAATTGTAAATGAGCTTCAGTAATGTTGGAAAAGATTCACAAATTTGCAAATGCAACAAGTAGACCAAGCAAGTAGTGGTACACATAAACACACGCGCAAATAGATAAGTGGGTTTATGCAAACCAAAAATGAGCCAAAATGTGGAGTCCATAAAAATTCTCTTGTTGCACAACACTAGAGAGACGCTAGCATGATTGCACAAAAGGCGGATACAGAACTAGTGCACAACATACTAGGCAAAAATGTAGCAAACCTCTATCCGAAGTATGCTATATGTATGGTGTTCCGATGGTATGGTCCAAGATGATCGGATATGACAATCTTAATGTAGTATGATGCTATAGTTCTTGCTTATAAGCTCTTTGCTTATCTTCCATTCTTGCTTAAAAGCTTGTTTGGCTCTTTCACGTTTGAGCTCTTTTCTCATGCAAAACTTAACGAACCAAGATAGCAATTGCGTATGCGATGACAACTTTGTGACACAAAAGAGGATACTAAGATATGCACCACTATGATATGGTATGTATGTTATGGAGTATTATCACTAATGTGCATAAGTCACATTGCCGGCAATACTCAATGGCTAGTCTCGATGGGTAAGCAATGCAAAAGTAAGGCTATGTGGTTATCAATGCAATTGCAAGGAAATGACAAAGATGTAATCGAGGTTACCGTCCATGACGATGATGAGTCCTTTGCGAAGATGAGTGGTGGTGATGATGATGTCGAACCGTACCTATGTAGCCGAAACACAATAGGACACGGGAACCACAACTCAAAATCTCAGAGACCAAAACGTGTCAACACTTGTCGGGGTACGAAAAGAGTGAGCGATGGTGGTTATGGAAAGCGGTGGTGGTATACAAGTGCGTATGCAGAAGTGGCGGTGGGATGGGGGAAAACAAAACTGAGAATGCTCAGTTTTGTCAAGGTTCAACGGACATCCGGTGGAGAGCGGATGTTCGGTTGCCGGATATCCGGTAACCAGCGGATGTCTAGTGCCTGGCGATTTCGGGCACAAGATGAACAAGTCGATTTCGAGGTGGGGAGTGGTGGAGAGGTCAAATTCGAGCGATTTTGCGGATGGAAAGGGTGGAGAAGATGGGGAAAAGCTAGATCCACACGTGGCAACACAAATCCATGGATCAAATCCAACAAAACTTCATCACACCAACAAATCACAAAAAAAATTGGGGCTATTTTTGGTGGGGATTTTTGAATTTAGGACGAAAACAACAAAATCAAGCTAGAAAACAAAGGGTAGGGGCTCCAAAAACATGATCAACGTGGATCATGGTACCAAGATGATGTAGGGTAGAACCCTAGAGGCTGATCTTTCACGTTTGGAGGGGAATCCTACCACGAACACGAAGAACACAAGGAGGGGAACGAGGGAAAATCACGAGAGAACACTCAACCAACAAGAATAAAGTCACACATGAGTTAGATCATCGAGACACAAAGAGTGATACATGATTCAAAGTCAACAAAGGACATTACAAAGGTTCTTCTCCGAGAGGAGGTCTTGAAGGTTCTTCCCATGAAGAGGTCTCGAATCAGCTGGGGGATCTTCTCCGAAGAGGTCGTGAGCTCCGAGGAGAAGTAACCAAGTAGATGAGCAAAGCTCTATCTCAAAATATGAGCTATCAGAATGCTAACCCTAGCTAGGTGGTGGGAGAGGTCTATTTATAGTCATAGTGCAAATGGGGGACGAAGTGAAGGGGTACAAGGGCATCAACCCGACACTGCGGGCACACAGGCAGCAGACGTGTCTCTACCGGTTTTCCGATCGCTCATGGAGGTCCGGACGTCCGGTAGAATTGGACATCCGCTAATTTGGCTTGAGTGCAGGTACGCCGGACGTCCGGTGGCGAGCAGTCATCCAGTCGCTTGTCGTACGGTGGCTTCGGTCTTCCGTTAATATCCTCTCGAGATCGTAGTTGCTGGACGTTCGATGAGGCCGGTCGTCCGCTCGCTGTGAAGACGCCGGACGTCTGGTCTGGACCGGTCTCCGATCGCTGTAGCGTGCGTCTGCTGGGTCTTGGCCAGGTTGGTCATCAGGTGTCAGACGTCCGGTCGCCAGTGGACGTCCGGTGCCTGTAGCATCTTTGACGTCTCTTCTTCTTGGCCTTCACGCTCGGAGTCCTCACCGGCTTGGCCATTGAATGTAGCTATTCCGTGGCCTTCTTCTAAGTACCTGATCACACGTAGTGTTTCCTCTTGAGGTAGTAGCCATGACTCATGTGTAGAAAGGGGTAGTTTGGAGAGGAGCGAGTTTACCTTATCTTCAATAGCCTTCGCTCAAGCTCTTGTCATAGGTCCAAGTGATATTGAGGGAGATGTAGGTACGTCCATGGGGATGATCGTGAGATGCTCGGCATCACCCTTCAAGATGCTAAGGACAAAGGATTGGCTCAAGCTTCAAAGCTCAAGACTCTACATTTTACTTTTAGTGATCCAAGATAACATTGAGTCCATAAGAAAGCCAATACTATTAAAAGGGGATGAGGTGTTGCTTAATGGCTTGCTTGCTCTCATGATGCTTAAATGATATGCTCGAAAGCCCTCAACCATTTTCTCATACCCACATATGTCCCAAACAAAAAGTCAAACTCGGCCCCACCGATTTGATCTAGGGCTGGACATAAAGCTCGAAGCTCGGTGAGCTTAATGAGCGCTCGATAACTCGACTCATTTGAGCTCGACTCATTTTCTTAATGAAATGAGCTGAGCGGCAATTTTCGCTCGTTAACAGTAAAGAATTAAACAATCAAACCAACGAGTTTCACGAGCTACTTGTCAAGCTCACTAGCAATGTGCCAGTAGGCTATAAATCGTGGCAGCAGGTTACAAATCTGCATCTTTTAAGTATTTTTGCACACTGTAGGTCTTTCACAAATGCATGTGCATATTTTTGTAAGTATATCTATGTCCAAAATTTGTTGCTCCTGATACTTCCATGATAGCTTGCTTCATTAGCTGAATACCCTGAGACATCTTCTTAATGAGTTTTAACAAGCTTCTCGCGAGCACTCGCAAACATATAACAAACCGAGCCAATCCTTAAATTTAGTTCGTTATCCTTCACAAGATTAACGATTCGAGCCTTAATGATCACGAGTCATAATGAGCCGAGCCTTAACGATCTGAGCAACTCGTTAGTCCATCCCTAATTTGATCCATCCAATGCCACCGAGTTCATTTGACATAGCCACTGCCAAAAACCCTAATCACTTCGGTCCAACCGATAGGGATCTTGGTCTCACCGAGATGGGATTGTAAATTCTCTGTTTCCCTTCATAACGTTTTGGTCTAACCGAGATGAGCGATCGGTCCCACCGAGTCCGCAATGCAAACTTCCTGTTTCCTTTTTGTAACGCTTCGGTATCACCGAGACGAGCGAATCGGTTCCACCGAGTTTGCCTGACCAACTCGCTGGTTAGCTTATTACCAAAGTCGGTCCCACCGAGTTTGTGCAATCGGTCCAACCGAGATTACATTATGCCCTAACCCTAATGACATCGGTCCCATCGAGTTCACATGCATGTCAGTCCGACCGAAATTTCTAACGGCCACACTTTGTACTGAATCGGTCCGACCGAGTTTTATGATTCTGTCCCACCGAGTTTGGTACATTGTGTGTAACGGTTAGATTTTGTGTGGAGGCTATATATACCCCTCCACCCTCTCCTCATTCGTGAGGGAAGCCATCAGAACGTGCCTACACTTCCACTACTCATTTTCTGAGAGAGAGCCACCTACTCATGTGTTGAGACCAAGATATTCCATTCCTACCATATGAATCTTGATCTCTAGCCTTCCCCAAGTCACTTTCCACTCAAATCATCTTTCCACCAAATACATTCCTATGAGAGACAGTTGAGTGTTGGGGAGACTATCATTTGAAGCACAAGAGCAAGGAGTTCATCAACAACACACCATCTATTACTTTTTGGAGAGCGGTGTCTCCTAGATTGGTTAGGTGTCACTTGGGAGCCTCCAACAAGATTGTGGAGTTGAACCAAGGAGTTTTTAAGGGCAAGGAGATCGCGTACTTCGTGAAGATCTACCCTAGTGAAGCAAGACCTTCGTGGGCGATGGACATGGTGGGATAGACAAGGTTGCTTCTTCGTGGACCCTTCGTGGGTGGAGCCCTCCGTGGACTCGCGCAACTGTTACCCTTCGAGGGTTCAAGTCTCCATCGACATTGATGTACGATAGCACGACCTATCGGAACCACGACAAAAACATCTGTGTCTCCAATTGCGTTTGCATACTCCAATCCCATCCCTTTACTTTCTTGCAAGTTGCATGCTTTACTTTCCGCTGCTCATATATTCTTTGCATGCTTTCTTGAATTGTGATGTGCACTACAAAAAAAAGACACATCCGTGACATTTTGGGCCGAACGAATTTTTTTATGTCATACTTATGACACTTCTATGACGATAATTGTGACAAAACCCGACATCATCATAGATGTGGTGGCCTCCTACTTCTATGACAAAAAGTCATGACAGAAAATGGAATTTTCGTCCTGGGAGGGCCAGAGACGCAGCTGCATGACATTCTTTGGGCCGTCCATGACGGAAAAAACCATGGTAGAAGCGAGGGCGAGGAAAATATCGGGGTGTTCCCGATTACGGTGGGTGGTCGGGGTCGAGCGATGCATAGAGGTTTGCACATTTCTCTCGTATATGCACGCATGTGGGTGCGAGGCGTTGGGCTCTAACTGAACCCGAGCAAGGCGTTCGCCTACTAAACCTGAGCGATTGCACTGCAGGCTACACATTACTGAACCCGAGCGATCGATCAATGGCTGTTAACTGAACCCGATCGAGCGATTCCTTCGCTACTGCTGCTAACTGAAGCCCATCGATGCTGCCTCTGGATGAACAGTGAGCATTGCTAGGGAGGTTTAGATGAATAGTTCCCAGTGGGGGTGGATGAACATGACCCCGTGGTGTTGCCTCTGGATGAACAGGACCCCGATCGATCGAGCCGGTTGGGGCTGGATGAACAGGACCCCGTGGAGGGCTTGATGAACAGTAGAGGCTGGAGGGCTAGATGAACAGTAGCCCATGAAGGGGTGGTTGAACAGGAGCCCATGGAGAGGGCTAATTGAACAGTAGCCGGTGGAGTAGCGCGCGGTGGAGGATGGATGAACAGGAGCCCGTGGATGAACAGTCGTAGGTGGAGGCTGGAGGAGGTCGACGGTGGATGAACAGTAGCCCGTGGAGGTTGGAGGAGGTCGACGGTGGAGATGAACAATATCCCATGGAGTCCCGTTTTGCGGTACGCCACACCCCTCCCGATGAACAGGACCCCCGTTTCGACCGTAGCGCTCCAACACAAGTCTGTTTCCTCCGTTTTGCAGTACGCCACACCCCTCCCGATAAACAGGACCCTGTTTCGACTATAGGAGGTCAAACACAAGCCTGTTTCCTCCGTTTTGTGGTATGCCAGACCCCTCCCGATGAACAGGATCCCATTTCGAACATGGCCAGTCAAACACAAGGTTGTTTCCTACGTTCTGCGGTACGCCAGGCGTCGCTTCCATCGGCTGTTCTGTCCAAGCCGGTTGGCTCCCACGTGTTCCTTTGCCTCCCGATGAACACGACGCATTCCGTTGCCTCCCCATGAATACGACGACGACGCAGTTTCTCCGTTCCGACCCAGCCGTGTACACGAGCCCTGGCCATACGTATGCGCGAGTAGGCATTCGAGACCCTGCCCGTATGTACGTACGTGGCCGTATTTACTTTCATGAACCCTGGCCGCTGTACGTATGTGTACATGCTAGGTGCGCGCCTTGACTACGACACGTGCACGTCTCTACATCGACCAATATGTACGTACACGTTCGCGACAAGAATGGCAATGCTACGTACGCTTCGAGCAGGTGGGTCCCGACTGTCAGGCACTTCCTTGCGTGCGAAGATATAGCTGGTGGGTCCCAGTAATCAGGGGGTGAATCATTTTTTTGGCCCGTAATATGGAGGCACTTCCTTGCATGCGAAGATGTAGCTGGCAGGTCCCAACAGTCTGGGGGAAACGTTTTTTTTGTGAAATACGGTGGCCCGTCCGATGGGTCCCTACTGTCAGGTGGAGGAATCATTATTTTCTCCATAATAAGGAGGCGCTTCCTTGCTGCGGCCGTGGACCCAAATGTGAGCCTCTCCATGTACAGTCCATGTCCGATGGAAGTCGTTCCTTGACCACGTTGACCACGCCGCGCCGAGAGCACCAGGGCGGTGGACGACAATGAGGCCTAGGAAGGGGACGACGTGGAGCTGGGGAAGACGCGACAGTGGAACCCCGTGCGGAGAGGAGTACGAGGGTTCATTAGTTTGGATGCGGCGTGAGGCTGCCGTCGCTGCAGGGCCTGCCCAGTGGTGGGAATAGTAGGGGGCGGTGAGGCCTCACGGCAGCACAGCCGGCCACGAGAAGCAGGAGCATGCAGCACGACCGGCGCTGGTTCGGGCGGCTGGAGCAAGAAGACCAGAGGTTGAAGAAGCACTACGACCGTTGGATGGACATCGTACAGTCACATGAGCTAGAATCGTTCATATTGACTAAGTTGACAAAGCCCTCCGTCCCCGTCAACTTAGTAGGCCCACAAGTCATCCTCCTACCAAGGTGGGTCCTAGCAAGCAGGGGGAGTATTCATTTTTTTGTGGGTAATAAGGAGGTACTTCCGGTGGGTCCGAGCTGACAGCGGGG
>NC_041385.1:653136233-653239952 GCF_002162155.2 Triticum dicoccoides
ACGGTGGCCGTCCGGTGGGTCCCAGCAGTCAGGGGGGAACTTTTTTTCGCAAAATACGGTGGCTCGTCGGGTGGGTCCCCGCTGTCAGGTGGAGAAATAATTATTTTGCGCGTAATAAGGAGGCACTTCCTTGCGGCTACCGTGGCCCCAGCTGTCAGCCTCTCCACGTACGGTACTCTTCCGATGGAAGTCGGTCGTTGACCACATTGACCACGTCGCACTGAGAGCACCACGGTGGTGGACGATGGCGAGGCCTAGGAAGGGGATAACGCGGAGCCGGGGAAGATGCAGCAGTGGATGCCCACGCGGAGAGGAGTACGAGGCTTCACTGGTTCGGCTGCGGTGTGAGGCTGCCATCATCGTAGAATAACAAGGGTGTGGGTGAGTGGAGGGATGGTCTGGCCAGCAAAGGGAGTAGTAGGGGGCAGTGAGGCCTCCGTGGCAGCACAACCGGCCATGGGAGGCAGGAGCAGGCGACACGACCGGCGCTGCTTTGGGTGGCTGGAGCAAGAAGACCAGAGGTTGAAAAATCACTATGGCCGTTGGATGGACATCGTACGGTCACTGGAGCTAGTATCGTTCATATTGACTAAGTTGACAAAGCCCTCCGTCCCCGTCAACTTAGTAGGCCCACAAGTCAGCTACCCACTATGGTGGGTCCCAGCTAGCAGGGGGTATTCATTTTTTGGTGCGTAATAAGGAGGCACTTCCTTGCGCGTGAAGATATAGCTGGTTGGTCCGACCTGTCAGCGGGGGGAACTTTTTTTCATGAAATACAGAGGCCTTTCCCATGGGTCCTAGTTGTTAGGTGGAGGAATCATTATTTTGCGCGTAATAAGGAGGCATTTCCTTGCATGCAGCCGTGGACCCAGCAGTCAGCCTCTCCACATACAATCCACTTCCGATGGATGTCGTTCGTTGACCATGTTGACCAGGCCGCGCCGAGAGCACCAGGGCGGTGGACGGCAGCGAGGCCTAGGAAGGAAACGACACGGAGCCAGGGAAGACTCGATAGTTGTTTCCCACACGGAGGAGTACGAGGGTTTACTGGTTCGTCTGCCGTCCCCGAAGAATAACATCAGGTGTGGGTGAGTAGAGGGATGTCTAGGCCAGCGATGGGAGTACGGTGGGGAGGTGAGGCCTGCGCGGCAGCATAGCCGACCGTGGGAGGAGGGAGCAGGCAGTCCCACCGGCGCTTGTTTGAGTGGCTAGAGCATGAAGAGCAGAGATTGAAGAAGCACGACGGCCGTTGGATGGACACACAACAGTCACTGTTCTCGTGTATTAACTAAGTTGACACGGTGTTGCGTGTGTGTCAACCTTTTTTTAGGAAAGCATACGAGTCAACCTGTAGTAGGCGCATGATAACCCACAAGTGTAGGGGATCGCAACAACTTTCGAGGGTAGAGTATTCAACCCAAATTTATTGATTTGACATAAGGGGAGCCAAAGAATATTCTTGAGTATTAGCAGTTGAGTTGTCAATTCAACCACACCTGGATAACTTAGTATCTGCAGCAAAGTATTTAGTAGCAAAGTAGTATGATAGTAATGGTAACGATAGCAAAAGTAATAGTTTTGGGTTTTGTAGTGATTGTAACAATAGCAACGGAAAAGTAAATAAGCGAAGCACAATATATGAAAAGCTCATAGGCAAGGGATCAGTGATGGATAATTATGTGGGATGCGATTCCTCATGTAATAGCTATAACATAGGGTGACACAGAACTAGCTCCAATTCATCAATGTAATGTAGGCATGTATTCCGAATATAGTCATACGTGCTTATGGAAAAGAACTTGCATGACATCTTTTGTCCTACCCTCCCGTGGCAGCGGGTCCTAGCGGAAACTAAGGGATATTAAGGCCTCCTTTTAAAAGAGAACCAGACCAAAGCATTAACACATAGTGAATACATGAACTCCTCAAACTACGGTCATCACCGAGAAGTATCCCGATTATTTTCACTTCGGGGTTTTCGGATCATAACACATAATAGGTGACTATAGACTTGCAAGATAGGATCAAGAACACACATATATTCATGAAAACATAATAGGTTCAGATCTGAAATCATGGCACTCGGGCCCTAGTGACAAGCATTAAGCATAGCAAAGTCATAGCAACATCAATCTCAGAACATAGTGGATACTAGGGATCAATCCCTAACAAAACTAACTTGATTACATGATAAATCTCATCCAACCCATCAGCGTCCAGCAAGCCTACGATGGAATTACTCACGCACGGCGGTGAGCATCATGAAATTGGTGATGGAGGATGGTTGATGATGACGATGGCGTCGAATCCCCCTCTCCGGAGCCCCGAACAGACTCCAGATCAGCCCTCCTAAGAGAGATTAGGGCTTGGAGGCAGCTCCATATGTGAAACGCGATGAAACTTCCTCTCTGATTTTTTTCTCCGCGAGACGGAATATATGGAGTTGGAGTTGAGGTCGGCGAAGCTGCTGGGGGCCCACGAGAGAGGGGGCGCGCCCCCCACCATTGTGGACAGGGTCTGGCTCCCTGGTCTTCATCTTTTGCCAGTATTTTTTATATTTTCTGAAACTTGTCTCCGAGGTTTTTCAGGTCATTCCGAGAACTTTTGTTTTCTACACATGAAACAACATCATGGTAATTCTGCTGAAAATAGCGTTAGTCTGGGTTAGTTTCATTCAAATCATGCAAGTTAGAGTCAAAAACAAGGGCAAAAGTGTTTGGAAAAGTAGATGCGTTGGAGATGTATCAACTCCCCCAAGCGTAAACCTTTGCTTTTCCTCAAGCAATTCAGTTGATAAACTGAAAGTGATAAAGAAAAAACTTTTACAAACTCTGTTTGCTCTTGTTGTTGTAAACATGTAAAGCTGGCATTCAAGTTCCAACAAGTATTATGAACTAACCATACTCACAATAATACCTCGGTCTCACAATTACTCATATCAATGGCATAATCAGCTAGCGAGCGATAATAGTAAAACTCGGATGACAACACTTTCTCAAAACAATCATAACATGATATAACAAAATGGTATCTCGCTAGCCCTTTCTGAGACCGCAAAACATAAATGCAGAGCACCTTTAAAGATCAAGGACTGACTAAACATTGTAATTCATGGTAAAAGAGATCCAGTCAAGTCATACCCGATATAAACCAATAGTAATGAATGCAAATAACAGTGTGCTCTCAAGCGGGTGCTTTTTAATAAGAAGGTGATGACTCAACATAAAAGTAAATAGATAGGCCCTTCGCAGAGGGAAGCAGGGATTTGTAGAGGTTCTAGAGCTCGATTTTAAAATAGAGATTGAATAACATTTTGGGCGGCATACATTCACTGTCAACGCAACAACTATGAGATGGCTGTATCTTCCATACTACATGCATTTAAGGTAGTTCCCACGCAGAATGGTAAAAGTTTATACTCCCCCACCACCAACAAGCATCAATCCATGGCTTGCTCGAAACAACGAGTGCCTCCAACTAAAAACAGCCCTAGGGGAGTTTTGTTTAATTATATTGATTTGATGTGATCTTTTTGGATCATGGGACTGGGCATCCCGGTTACCGGCCCTTTATCGTGAATGAGGAGCGGAGTCCACTCCTCTTGAGAATAACCCACCTAGCATGGAAGATATAGGCAACCCTAGTTGAAACATGAGCTGCTCGAGCATACAAAACAGAATTTCATTTGAAGGTTTGGAGTTTGGCACATACAAATTTACTTGGAACGATAGGTAAATACCGCATATAGGAAGGTATGGTGGACTTATTGGAATAACTTTGGGGTTTAAGGAGTTTGGATACACAAGCAGTATTCCCGCTTAGTACAGGTGAAGGCTAGCAAAAGACTGGGAAGCGACCAACTGAGAGAGCGACAACAGTCATAAACATGCATTAAAATTAATTCACACCGAGTACAAGCATGAGTAGGATATAATCCACCATGAACATAAATATCGTGAAGGCTATGTTGATTTGTTTCAACTACATGCGTGAACATGTGCCAAGTCGAGTCACTCAATTCATTCAAAGGAGGATACCATCCCATCATACCACATCATAATCATTTCAATAACATGTTGGCACGCAAGGTAAACCATTATAACTCATAGCTAATCAAGCATGGCACAAGCAACTATAATCTCTAAATGTCATTGCAAATATGTTTACTTCATAATAAGCTGAATTAGGAACGATGAACTCATCATATTTACAAAAGCAAGAGAGGTCGAGTTCATACCAGCTTTTCTTATCTCAATCAGTTCATCATATATCGTCATTGTTGCCTTTCACTTGCACGACCAGACGATGTGTATAATAATAATAGTGCACGTGCATTGAACTAAGCTGGAATCTGCAAGCATTCAACTCAAGAGAGAAGACAAGGTAATATGGGCTCTAAGTTAAATAAACAATCATGCATGCGAGAGCCACTAAACATTTTCAATATGGTCTTCTACTCTCGAACCCCAAAGGAAAGAAAAGAAAAAAACTATTTACATGGGAAAGCTCCCAACAAGTAAAAGAAGAACGGGAAATCTTTTTGGGTTTTCATTTTAATTTCTATTACAAGCATGGAATTAAACTAACTAATTTTTTTTGGTTTTTCTTAAGGTTTATCAAACACGCAAGAAGAAAACTAGAAAAAGAAAATTAAACTAGCATGGATAATACAATGAAAGAGTATGAGCACCGACGACTAGGATAGTGTGTGAACATAAATGTAAAGTCGGTGAGAAATACGTACTCCCCCAAGCTTAGGCTTTTGGACTAAGTTGGTTTATGGCCATGGGTAGCGGCTACTCTCCCCGGTGTACTGAGGTGTGTTGTCGTACTGCCACCGGTTGGAGATCTCCTCTAGATCCCAATGATAAGAATGGACGATATGGGTCCAGTGGTTGTTCCGGCTCGGGCTCAGGCTCTGGAGTGGATGCTTGGCCTCGATGAGCATACACCGCTTCCGGCATGACAAGATAATTATCTGCAGTCAAATCAAACAACAGAGGTGCAGGCAGAATAATAGTCTCATTGTGTTTCTTATTAAATCTCAAGTTATAAAGGAGCATCTTATCATCATTCTGAACAATAAACTCATGTGCTACCATGCTCCTGTAATCTAAAAAGTAAGGAGGCAATATTGTTTCCTCTTTCTCATAGTGCCTAATAGGTATCTCAAAATGTTTAGCAAGACGTGCAACATAGATACCTCCAAATATGGGGCCTTTTGTACGATTCAGGTTTAGACGTTTAGCAATAACGGCACCCATACTAAAACTATTATCACCAAACAAGGCATGGAATAGAATAATAATATCTGGGGCACTGAAGTTTCCACTATTTCCACGACCAATCAAGCTTCTACTAGCAAATATGGCAAAGTAGCGTAAAACAGGAAAGTGTATGCTAGACATTCTTGCATCGGAACCCTTCTTTGGATCCCCTACAGTGATAGTGTTAACAAAGCCATCCACATCCCTAGGATGCGGTTCCTCTAATTTTCCCTCAAAGGGTATCCTACATACCGTGCAAAAATCACGTAAAGACATTTCCCTGAATTCATCATATAAATGAAATGATACCGACGGCCGTGACTTCTTAGGATAATAATAAAAGTTTTGCACGAAAGTATTGGTAAGTAAGAGATACTGATCGATCCGGTCATGGAGGAAATCGGTGAGGCCTGCATTCTCGATCATAGAATAAAAATCTTCATGAATTCCAGCTTCTCTCAAGAAATTATCGCATGGCCATTCAGACGGCCATATTTCCGCTATGCGAGGAAGATTATATTTGGCCTTTTCCTTCTCTTTAGCTTGTTTTTCCTAGGAGCCTTGGCTAGAAGAGCCCCTCAAAAATCTCTAACATTTTTTGAAAATTTCTGAAATTTTAGTAACTTCAAAAATGAAAGTAAATAAAACTAAACAAGACTGATAGCAACTACTCCTACAAGTGCCTAGAGCCTATATCATGCATTAGAATTACTTGGGACCTCATAAATTTAACATGCAAGCTCAAGAACAGGGTCACCAAGGCAGCAAGGATTTGCAATGAATAAAGCACTAGAACAAAAACTATTTGGACTAATGGAGGAGTCACATACCAAGCAACAATTTCCCAAAGCAGTTTTGTGAATGGAGCTTTGAGCAAGGAGATCGAGAATCGCAGCAAAATGAGCTAGAACTCATGCTTGAGGTGGATGCGGATTTTTTTGGGAAGAAGATGGAGTGTGTGGGTGCTGGCATAAGTGGAGGGGGGCCACCAGGGGCCCACGAGACAGCGGGGCGTGCCCAGGGGGTGTGGGCGCGCCCTCCATTATCGTGGCCTGGTGCTTGCCCCTTCTGCAGTGATTTCAGTGCCTAAAATCCTCAAATATTCCATAAAAAATCATACTAAATTTACAGGGCATTTCGAGCACTTTTATTTTCGGGATATTTTCGGGATAATTCAGAAAACAGACAGATAATATTATTTTTTCTTTATTTATTTTAAATAACAGAACGTAAAAAAGGGTACAAAAGGTTGTGCCTTCTAGTTTCATCCATCTCATGATCATCAAAATGAATCCACTAACAAGGTTGATCAAGTCTTGTTAACAAACTCATTCCGAATAACACGGAACCGGAGAAATTTCGAAGTGACACTAGGTTACCTCAACGGGTATATGAACATCCCCAACAATAAGTCGAGATCACCGAATGCATGTGTAGAGTGATCCGAGAGATCAATGCTCACTGAACACACAGAAGCTGTATAACAAGAGTCTTACATCCATACATACCGTCTTACACAAATTATTACCATTATGGTCAAGTCTTACATAGATAAAGCCACAAGGGCTGAACACCAAATAAATTTAAGCAGCGGAAATTCTTCATCAATAAGTAGAACCCATGCCATCTACCTTAACCCTGCAGGCATTCTGACTGGGAAACGTCCTAGTTCGCATGTTCGTATCCAAAGAACTCTTCTTCGAATTCCTGTTCTTCCATGCCTAGCCAATTAAATAACCAGTGGCAAGCTAATGAGTACTTTGAATGTACTCGCAAGCAACCCATGATTGGAACAAGGCACAATAATGCAAAGATATAGCACTAAGTAGGTAGTTTGCAGAAAGCTAGTTTTGCGTGTAGTGACATGATCTGCCAACATGTAAAGTATGCATCATGAGAGTACACACATCCGTATGAACAAGTTACATGTATCAACATAAGCGGAGTTGGACACCAATCCAACCCGATCATTGTGTCAAGCCATCTGACTTGACCCAAATATTTTTATCAACACGCACACACGATTTGTAAAACTCTGGACGTAGTTTAAGAAGCACCGCCCAACTGTCCTTGACCGTGGACATGGCTATTCGAATAGTTTTACACTCTGCAGAGGTTGCACACTTTACCCACAAGATCCGGGGAACTTCCGTGTCATCCACGACCCACGGTACCTCAATTACCCGGGGTAAGCACCCGATCATTATCTTTCCTTAGACGACACTAACAAGGAGTCCACTCGTTGTTCCATATCCTCACGATGTACATCGTACGAGACTCACTCTAGATCATAACATCCGAGAGGGGACACAACGGTGTATCCGGTGCCCTGTGAAAACAGTCATGGCCGCCCTACCTAGCACGACCCCATCCCGAGAGAGAGTACCAACTCTCCCCCGTCACTAGTAATGCGGGCTCCAAGCTAGTTTCGGCCTAGGTAATCAATAATGCCCTTTCCCATACAAGGGTAGAGTCGTTGCACATGTAAGGTTGGGACAGTCGACAAATCTTAAATCAAATCCATTTTCAAAAATAACACACACACTTGCCTCGGTACACCACTTCGTCATCAAGTGGTTACCCATCTAATTGTCTCCCTCGGGCATAAGTGGCACCTGATGGGGTTTTCGAAAAGTCTTTTGAAAATACTTCGTCTCCTTCACATGCATATACCCGTCCCTTTTTGCGTAGCATTTACTTTAGCATCCTATCTACTCCCACCGGCATAACCTTCATAAGAAGGTAGGGTCATGCACAATGCAAGTATCAACAAGGAAGTAACGGTGGCAAACCACCCCATGTGGTCACCACAGTATCATGTCTCCGATGCAAGCAATAAAAGTGCTATATGGCATGCATAAAAAGGGTTTCATAGACATGGTCAAAGGGCTACTTGCCTGTCTCAACAAAGTCTTCTGGGTCTTCAAAGTCTTCTGGTCCAACTCCTTCGTTAGCAACGCAATCTATCGTCGCAAAATAATAACGAGAAAAATAAGGCAATAATAAACAGAAAAACCAAAGTGCTCAAAAAAATGTCAACTCATTTTTGTTAAATACTAGGGTGAAAACTAAGAAGGGGAAAATTCCTAGTTTTGGATTTGGAGTAGGAGAATAGAAGAAGTGGATTTTCAGAGGGGTTTAAATATATTCAAATTTTAATATGAATATGAACAGTACATAAAAGTTGGTTGGTCATGAATTAAAGTTATACCATTAAATAGATGGGATTTTTACAAGAATTTAGGAACTGGAATTATTTCATTTGGATCAATATTTAGTCTAGAGGAATTTTTGCATGTTTGATAGAAAAGAAAAAGGAGAAGGGCTCCGTGCCTGCTGGGCCAGAACAGCCGCAGCGCAGCAGGCCCAGCCAGAGAGGCGGCCCAGAGCACTAGTGCACGCGCGCGTGCCAAGTTTAAACCTGACGGGCGGGGCCCAGGCGTCAGCGAGAGAGAGAGGCTCGATGGAGAGGAGAGGCTGACAGGCGGGGCCCGCCTGTCATCCCTAACCCTGCGAGAGAGGGTCGGCGGGCTCACCCGCGTCGATGCAGGGCACGGAGAGGTCGGGCGATGGTGCGGCTGGACTCAGCGTTGACTCGCAGTTCGGGTGGAGGTGGTTGCGGTCGCCAGGGTGGCCTGGTTCGCCAGCGACGAGGTCTCGCGGCGGAGGAGCTTCGGGCGTCATCGGTTCCGGCCGTTTCCGGCTGCAAAAGAAGCAGGGGAGAAAGGGGAAATGATCAGGGGTGCTCGGGGGTTCCAGATCGAGGCAGGGGAGGAGCGGGGGAGGATTGTACCTCGCGAACTCCGGCAAGTCGAAACGGCGGAGCTCAAGCTCGATCTTGAGCTTGGGCGGCTCTGGAGAGGATCTGGGGGTGCAGGGGGGTGATTTGGTGGTGTAGAGAGCGAGTGGTGAGGAGATTAGGGCTCGGGGAGGCCCTTAAATAGGTGAACGGCGGGGTGCCATGGACCCTTGCGCTGGTGGGCTCCTTCTCGTCGCCACAGGGATCGGGAGGAGCTGACGCCGTGTCTGGGGTGTTGCTGGGCGTGGACTACACCGAGGGGAGCTAAGGGAGAGAGTGGGGTAAGGACAGAGATGCCGCGCGTGTGATGCTGCTCATTGGAGCTCTCGGGCGGCCGATGCACGTGCCAGGAGGGCAGCAGGAGGGAGAAGGAGGAGGAGCACCAGGCTGTGGCGTGTTATGGACGTCGAGGAGCATCGTCCGGCGCGCTGGGGAGGCCCGAGGTGGCCGGAGGTGCTTGGCACGCAGGGGGCGGCTACAGTGCGGGAGTGCAATGTAGCGCGCTCCAGAGCGCCCAAATGGCTGGCATGGACATTTTCTATGCTATGTGGGCACGGCCAAAGGTGTCTGGTGGCTCTAGGGGGGAGTAAAGAATGGGGGAGGGCATTGGATGCCCCTGTGTGGCCACTGGAGTGAGGAGGAAGGTGAGAAAGGAGAAGAATGCTGCTGTCAAGAAGGGTAAATGGGGATGTTTCACCCTTCAATCATTGAGTTGAGGCAAGGAAAGAGTTACTGGAGGTGCAAGTGGACTCTGAGGGGCTGTGGTAAAAAGTTGAGCTCAAGGAGAATAGTGTTAGTGGTCAAAATGGTGATTTTTCAAAAGTGGCAGAAGCTGTTTGATAATGGTTTGGGCCAGCAGATGAATTTCGACTCCCATGAGACTCCACAAGGTGAAATGATACATATAATTAGGGCCTTCCACCAATTTGGAGCTTATTTGGGCTAAGTTGCCAATGCAACTTTTCTAAACCCTAGAAATTAGCAGAAATGAACTTGTGTAGATCTAGTTGAGCAAATCACTTCCCCTTGATGAACCACTGGGTTTAGTGGCCTCATTTGGTCATGTGAACATGCTCACAAAAGTTAGGGTCAAGGAGAGAAAGTTGGTTGTACAAAGTTGTTCAAATTTGATACTGGTCAAAGAGGGTTTTTGGGCATTTTGGTGAACCAAAATGACTTTAATTGACATGAGGCTTTGCAAGGTGATCACAATATGCATTTGTGACTTGCTGGATTTCCCTTGGATTTTTATGAAAATATTTCCTGTAGAAATATTTCAATTCCTTGAAATGGGCAGAAATGGTTTTGGGAGGTTTTGTCCAATATTTTGAACATGACCATGTGTTGAAACTCTTATATATGGGAAATATATGCCCACTGAGTTTCCCTGATTTTTGTCAAATATTTTTAAAACAATAAAATATTTTTTCCCGATTAAAGACCATTTCCGGCCTTCAATCTTTTAAATAAAATAGGAAAATAACTTTTAAAATTATATTTGTGTGGTTTCTGGGAATCCTATATCTAGTAGGTTTCAAATATACTCTTTGAAATATTTTTCATACCCCAAATCAAGTACTTGAAGTGCAAATCTCAATTCAGGGGTTTATGGAAAACTAATTTTTGAAAATACTATTTGGCCAAATTATTTTTGTAAGAAAATTCTATATTGCACTATACACATGGCATAGTCATTGGGCAGAAGTTTGGGGCAAGGAGATGAAGTACAGAAGGTGGAGTAGTTGACTTTAAAGAGCACTTGAAAATCACAAAGAGAAAACCAACTCCAAAAAAAACCAAATAATGCAAAAGTTTTTGTTGGTCCAAATTTTTATGCTTTATTAAAGCAAATGAAATGTTACAAAATGCAGGGTGCGACAATAGAATTTATGCTATGAACTTGAGGTTGTTTCCTCAAAAAATATACCGTATGCTCATTTCCATTAACATGAAAGGTGGCATTGCCTTTGTTGCAATCAATAACAGCTCCTGTAGTATTTAAAAAGGTTCTACCAAGGATAATAGACATACTATTGTCCTCGGGAATATCAAGAATGAGGAAGTCTGTTAAGATAGTAACATTCGCAACACCAACAGGCACATCGTCACAAATGCCGACATGTATAGCAGTTGATTTATCAACCATTTGCAAGGATATCTCAGTGGCTGTCAACTTACTTAATTCAAGTCTACGGTACAAGGAAAGAGGCATAACACTAACACCGGCTCCTAAATCACATAAAGCGGTTTTAACATAATTTCTTTTTATGGAGCATGGTATAGTAGGTACTCCGGGATCACCGAGTTTCTTAGGTATTCCACCCTTAAAGGTATAGTTAGCGAGCATGGTGGAAATCTCAGCTTCAGGTATTCTCCTCTAATTAGTGATGATATCTTTCATATATTTAGAATAATGGTTTGTTTTAAGCATATCAGTTAAGCGCATGCCTAAGAAAATAGGTCTAATCATTTCAGCAAAACGCTCAAAGTCCTCATCATCCTTTGTCTTGGATGGTTTAGGAGGAAAGGGCATGGGTTTCTGAACCCATGGTTCTCTTTATCTACCATGCTTCCTAGCAACAAAATCTCTCTTATCATAACATTGGTTTCTTGATTGTGGGTTATCAAGTCCAATAGCTGGTTCAATTTCTATATCATTGTTATTACTAGGTTGAGCATCTACATGAACATCATTATTAGTATTATTATCAGGTTCATGTTCATCTCCGGATTGTGTTTCAGCATCAGAGATAGACGTATCATTAGGATTCTCAGGTGTTTCTACATTAGGTTCACTAGAAGCATGCAAAGTCCTATCATTTTTCTTTTTCTTCTTCTTAGAAGAACTAGGAGCATCTAGATTATTATTCTGAGAATCTTGTTCAATTCTCTTAGGGTGGTCTTCGGGATACAAAGGTTCCTGAGTCATTTTACCAGTTCTAGTAGCCACTCTAACAACAAATTCATGTTTATTATTTAATTCAACTAGCAATTCATTCTGAGCTTTAAGTACTTGTTCAGCTTAAGTAGCAACCATAGAAGCATGTTTACTAGTGAGTTTAAGTTCACCTTTAACTCTATCTATATAATCATTCAAGTGTCCTATCATATAAGCATTATTCTTCAATTGTCTACCAACATAATCATTGAAATTTGCTTGTCTGTCCATGAAATCATCAAATTCATCTAAGCATGGACTATGAAATTTACTAGACGGGATTTCAACTTTATCATATCTATAGAGAGAATTTACCTTAACTACCTGTGTCAGGTTATCAAGACAATGTGGTTCTTCAACAGGCGGTATATTAAGACCATGTATTTCTTCAATAGGAGGTAAATTCTTAACGTCTTCAAATTTAATACCTTTCTCTTTCATTGATTTCTTTGCCTCTTGTATATCTTCGGGACTGAGAAATAGAACACCTCTCTTCTTCGGAGTGGGTTTAGGAATAGGCTCAGGAGTTGGCTCAATTGGTTCAGGAATTGGCTCAGGAATTGGCTCAGGAATTGGCTCAGGAAGAGTCCACTTATTTTCATTAGTCAACATATTATTCAATAGTAATTCAGCTTGGTGACTATTCTTTCCCTGAAAACACAACCAGCACAACTATCCAAGTAGTCCTTGGAAGCATCGGTTAGTCCATTATATAAGATATCAAGTATTTCATTTTTCTTAGGAGGATGATCAGGCAAAGCATTAAGTAACCGGAGGAGCCTCCCCCAAGATTGTGGGAGACTCTCTTCTTCGATTTGCACAAAGTTGTATATTTCCCGCAAGGCAGCTTGTTTCTTATGAGAAGGGAAATATTTAGCAGAGAAGTAATAAATCATATCCTAGGGACTACGCACACAACCAGGATCGAGGGAATTAAACCAAGTCTTAGCATCACCCTTTAATGAGAACAGAAATATCTTAAGGATATAATAATAACGAGACTTCTCATCATTAGTAAACAGGGTGGCTATATCGTTTAACTTGGTGAGATGTGCCACAACAGTTTCAGATTCAGTGCCATAGAAAGGATCGGGTTCAACTAAAGTAATAATCTTAGGATCAACAGAGAATTCATATTCCTTATCAGTAACAAAGATAGGTGAAGTACCAAAACCAGGGTCATGTTTCATTCTGGCATTTAAAGTCTTTTGTTTCAGCTTAGCTAATAATTTCTTAAGATCTGATCTATCATTGCAAGCAAGAAAATCTCTAGCAGTTTCTTCATCCATAACATAACCCTCAGGAACAACAGGTAATTCATAATTAGGAGGAGAACCTTCATCATCACATTCATCAATAATTTCATTCTCTATAATTTCATTCTCCCTAGCCCTAGTAAGTTGTTCATCAAGAAATTAACATAATGGCACAGTAGTATCAAGCATAGAAGTAGTTTCATCATAAGTATCATGCATAGGAGAAGTGGCATCATCAATAACATGCGACATATCAGAATTCATAGTAGTAGCAGGTTTAGGCGTCGCAAACTTATTCATAACAGAAGGAGAATCTAGTGCAGAGCTAGAAGGCAGTTCCTTACCTCCCCTCGTAGTTGACGGATAAATTTTAGTTCTTTGATCATTCAAGTTCTTCATAGTGATCAGCAGATATAAATCCCAAGTGACTCCGAGAATAGAGCTATGCTCCCCGGCAATGGCGCCAAAATTAGTCTTGATAACCCACAAGTGTAGGGGATCACAACAGCTTTCGAGGGTAGAGTATTCAACCCAAAATTATTGATTCGACACAAGGGGAGCCAAAGAATATTCTTGAGTATTAGCAGTTGAGTTCTCAATTCAACCACACCTGGATAACTTAGTATCTGCAGCAAAGTATTTAGTAGCAAAGTAGTATGATAGTAATGGTAACGATAGCAAAAGTAATATTTTTGGGTTTTGTAGTGATTGTAACAATAGCAATGGAAAAGTAAATAAGCGAAACACAATATATGAAAAGCACGTATGCAATGGATCAGTGATGGATAATTATGTCGGATGTGATTCCTTATGTAATAGCTATAACATAGGGTGACACAGAACTAGCTCCAATTCATCAATGTAATGTAGGCATGTATTCCGAATATAGTCATACGTGCTTATGGAAAAGAACTTGCATGACATCTTTTGTCCTACCCTCCCGTTGCAGCGGGGTCCTAGCGGAAACTAAGGGATATTAAGGCCTCCTTTTAATAGAGAACTGGACCAAAGCATTAACACATAGTGAATACATGAACTCTTCAAACTACGGTCATCACCGAGAAGTATCCCGATTATCGTCACTTCGGGGTTGTCGTATCATAACACATAATAGGTGACTATAGACTTGCAAGATAAGATCAAGAACACACATATATTCATGAAAACATAATAGGTTCAGATCTGAAATCATGGCACTCGGGCCCTAGTGACAAGCATTAAGCATAGCAAAGGCATAGCAACATCAATCTTAGAACATAGTGGATACTAGGGATCAAACCTTAACAAAACTAACTTGATTACATGATAAATCTCATCCAACCCATCACCGTCCAGCAAGCCTATGATGGAATTACTCACGCACGACGGTGAGCATCATGAAATCGGTGATGGAGGATGGTTGATGATGACGACGATGTCGAATCCCCCTCTCCGGAGCTCTGAACGGACTCCAGATTAGCCCTCCCGAGAGAGATTAGGGCTTGGCAGCGGCTCCGTATCATAAAACGCGATGAAACTTCCTCACTGATATTTTCTCCGTGAGACGGAATATATGGAGTTGGAGTTGAGGTCGGCGGAGCTGCAGGGGGCCCACGAGACAGGGGGGTGCGCCCAGAGGGGGTGGGCGTGCCCCCCACCCTCGTGGACAGGGTGTGGCCCCCTGGTCTTCATCTTTTGCCAGTATTTTTTATATTTTCTGAAACTTGTCTCCGAGGATTTTCAGGTCATTCTGAGAACTTTTGTTTTCTACTCATGAAACAACATCATGGTAATTCTGCGGAAAATAGCGTCTGTCCAGGTTAGTTTCATTCAAATCATGCAAGTTAGAGTCCAAAACAAGGGCAATAATATTTGGATAAGTAGATACGTTGGAGACGTATCAGCACACAAGTCAGCCTCAAATCTGTGGAAAAGAACATACAACCCATCTTCCATTATTTATAATAATGTACAACCCATTTGCTAATTCTTAAGAACTTTTTTAGAGCCCATATTCTTTTTTGAGCATTACACCCCATATTGTGGCATGGTTAAAAAGTATGCGAAATTTTGCATATTTTGGTGCAGTCAACTGTTTTTAATCCCGAAATATCGATTCACATTCAAACTATTTTGAAAAATAATTTATATAAATATAAAATCCAAATAATTGTCCATGCATAAAAATCAATGGAATTTAAAATCTTGTAATGAAAAAAATTGAAACTAATTCCCGGTTTGATGTGTTTTAAAAATTTACAGCCCATTTCTGGGCAAACCGAATGAAACTCTCCTCGTCTTGAAATATTTGCAGCCCAGTAGGGCTGATAAAGCAAGTAGGCCTCGTTTGGGTATTTGTTTAAAAAAATAGAACTAGGCTAGACATTTTCAGCAAGAAAAAAACACAACTGGGCTCATGATGTGGTAAACATAAATAAAACCCTGGCTAGACGGGCCACACCAACCCGCGCGCAGCCCCGTTGTTACCCTGATCCATCGCTAAAACTAGTATAAATAACAACTGCTTGTTCCTCAAAAAAAACTGCCAGACCTGCTGGGTCCCTGGTGTTAGCCGCTCTATTGGGGATCGTTGCAGAAATTAAAAAAAATTCTACGCATCACCAAGATCAATCTATGGAGAGACTAGCAACGAGAGATAGGGGAGTGCATCTTCATACCCTTGAAGATTGCGATGCGGAAGCGTTACAAGAACGCGGATGAAGGAGTCGTACTCGTAGCGATTCAGATCATGGTTGATTTCGATCTAAGCGCTGAACAACGGCGCCTCCGCGTTCAACACACGTACAGCCCGGGGACGTCTCCTCCTTCTTGATCCAGCAAGGGGAGAGGAGAAGTGGAGGGAGAGCTCCGGCAGCACGACGGCATGGTGGTGGAGCTTGCAGTTCTCCGGCAGGGCTTCGCCAAGCACTACTACTACGGAGGAGGAGGTGTTGGGGAGGGAGAGGGCTGCGCCAGGGGCAAGGGTGAAGCTCCCATGCGCCTCCCCACTATATATAGGGGTGGAGGGGGCTGGTTTCTTGCCCTCCAAGTTCATTGGGGCGTTGGCAAAGGTGGGAGGAAAGAAATCCCATCATTTCCTTCCCCACCGATTGTTATCCCCCCTTTTAGGGATCTTGATCTTATCCCTTCGGGATATGATCTTATTCCTTCTAAGGGGGGATCTTGGTGCGCCTTGACCAGGGGTGTGGGGACTTGCCCCCACTACCCACGTTCATGTGGGTCCCCCCATGCTGGTGGGCCCCACTCCGGAACCTTCTAGAACCTTCCCGGTACAATACCGAAAAATCCCGAACATTTTCCGGTGGCCAAAATAGGACTTCCCATATATAATTATTTACCTCCGGACCATTCCGAAACTCCTCGTGACGTCCGGGATCTCATCCGGGACTCCGAACAACATTCGGTAACTACACACTAATTCCCATAACAACTCTAGCATTACCGAACCTTAAGTGTGTAAACCCTACGGGTTCGGCAATCATGCAGACATGACCGAGACAGCTCTCTGGCCAATAACCAACAGCGGCATCTGGATACCCATGTTGGCTCCCACATGTTTCACGATGATCTCATCGGATGAACCACGATGTGAAGGATTCAAGCAATCCCGTATACAATTCCCTTTGTCAATCAGTACGTTACTTGCCCAAGATTCGATCGCCGATATCCCAATACCTCATTCAATCTCGTTACTGGCAAGCCACTTTACTCGTTCCGTAATGCATGATCCCATGACTAAATACTTAGTCACATTGAGCTCATTATGATGATGCATTACCGAGTGGGCCCAGAGATACCACTCCGTCATCGGAGTGACAAATCCCAGTCTTGATTCGTGCCAACCTAACAGACACTTTCAGAGATACCTATAGTGCACCTTTATAGCCACCTAGTTACGTTGTGACATTTGGTACACCCAAAGCATTCCTACGGTATCTGGGAGTTACACAATCTCATGGTCTAAAGAAAGGATACTTGACATTAGAAAAGCTCTTAGCAAAGGAACTACACGATCTTGTGCTATGCTTAGGATTGGGTCTTGTCCATCACATCATTCTCCTAATGATGTGATCCCGTTATCAATGGCATCCAATGTCCATGGTCAGGAAACCATAACCATCTATTGATCAACGAGCTAGTCAACTAGAGGCTCACTAGGGCCATGTTGTGGTCTATGTATTCACACATGTATTACGGTTTCCAGTTAATACAATTATAGCATGAACAATAGACAATTATCATGAACAAGGAAATATAATAATAACCATTTTATTATTGCCTCTAAGGCATATTTCCAACAGTCTCCCACTTACACTAGAGTCAATAATCTAGTTCACATCATTATGTGATTGTAATGAATCCAACACCCATGGTGTTTGATCATATCTCGCTTGTGAGAGAGGTTTATTAGTCAACAGGTCTGAACCTTTCAGATTCGTGTGTGCTTTACAAATCTCTATGTCATCTTGTAGATGCAGCTTCCACGCGCTACTTGGAGCTATTCCAAACAACTACTCTACTATACGAATCTGGTTTACTACTCAGAGTCATCCGGATTAGTGTCAAAGTTTGCATCGACGTAACCCTTTACGACGAACTCTTTTACCACCTCCATAATCGAGAAAATTCCTTAGTCAACTAGTTACTAAGGATAAGTTTGACCACTGTCATGTGATCCATTCCTGGATCACACTTGTACCCCTTGACTGACTCATGGCAAGGCACACTTCAGGAGCGGTACACAACATAGCATACTTTAGAGCCTACGCCTAAAGCATAAGGGACAATCTTCGTCCTTTCTCCCTCTTCTGCCGTGGTCAGGTCTTGAGTCTTACTTAATACTCACACCCTATGACACAGCCAAGAACTCCTTATTTGCAGATCTATTTTGAACTCCTTCAAAATCTTGTCACGGTATGTATTCATTTGAAAGTACTATTAAGCGTTTTTTGATCTATCTTTATAGATCTTGATGCTCAATGTTCAAGTAGCTTAATCCAGGTTTTCCATTGAAAAACAGTTTTCAAATAACCCTATATGTTGTCCAGAAATTCTACATCATTTATGATCAACAATATGTCAATAACATATACTCATCAGAAATTCTATAGTGCTCCCACTCACTTCTTTGGAAATACAAGTTTCTCATAAACATTGTATAAACCCAAAATCTTTGATCATCTCATCAAAGCATATATTCCAACTCCGAGATGCTTACTCCAGTCCTTAGAAGGATTGCTGGAGCTTTGCATACTTGTTAGCATCTTTCAGGATTGACAAAACCTTCTGGTTGTATCACATACAACCTTTCCTCAAGGAAATTGTCAAGGAAACAATGTTTTGACATCCTATCTGCAAGATTTCATAAATAATGCAGTGATTGCTAATATAATTCCAACAGACTCTTAGCATCGCTACGAGTGAGAAAGTCTCGTCGTAGTCAACTCCTTGAACTTGTCGGAAAACATCTTAACGACAAGTCGAGCTTTCTTAATGGTGATACTTACCATCATTGTCTGTCTTCCTTTTAAAATCCATCTGTACCCAACAGCCTTACGACCATCAAGTAGTTCTTCCAAAGTCTACACTTTGTTTTCATACATGGATCCTCTCTCGGATTTTATGGCCTCGAGCCATTTGTCGGAATCCGGACCCACCATCGCTTCTCCATAGCTCGTAGGTTCATTGTTGTCTAGCAATGACCTCCAAGACAGGATTACCGTACCACTCTGAAGCAGTACCTGTCCTTGTCGTCCTACGAGGTTTGGTAGTGACTTGATCCGAAGTTTCATGATCACTATCATCAACTTCCACTTCAATTGGTGTAGGTGCCACAGGAACAACTTCATGTGCCCTGCTACACACTGGTTGAAGTGATGGTTCAATAACCTTATCAAGTCTCCACCATCCTCCCACTCAATTCTTTCGAGAGAAACTTTTCCTCGAGAAAGGACTCGTTTATAGAAACAATCACTTTTGCTTACGGATCTAAAATAGGAGGTATACCCAACTGTTTCGGGTGTCCTATGAAGATGCATTTATCCACTTTGGGTTCGAGCTTATCTTCCTGAAACCTTTTCACATAAGCGTCGCAGCCCCAAACTTTCAAGAAACGACAACTTAGGTTTCTCTAAACCATAGTTCATACGGTGTCATCTCAATGGAATTACGTGGTGCCCTATTTAAAGTGAGTGTGGTTGTCTCTAATGCCTAACCCATGAACGATAGTGGTAATTCGATAAGAGACATCATGGTATGCCCCATATCCAATGGGGTGTATCTATGATGTTCGGACACACCATCACACTATGGTGTTCCAGACGGTGTTAGTTGTGAAACAATTTCCACCGTGTCTTAATTGTGTACCAAACTCACAACTCAGATATTCATCTCTACGATCATATTATAGACATTGTATCCTCTTGTCACGAAGATCTTCAACTTCACTCTGAAACTACTTGAACCTTTCATAATTCAGACTTGTGTTTCATCAAGTAAATATAATCAACATCTACTCAAATCATCTGTGAAGTAAGAACATAACGATACCCACTGCGTGCCTCAGCACTCATTGGACTGCACACATCAAAATGTACTACTTCCAACAAGTTGCTTTCTTGTTCCATCTTAATGAAAACGAGGCTTTTCAGTCATTTTTCCCATGTGGTATGATTTGCATGTCTCAAGTGATTCATAATCAAGTGAGTCCAAATGATCCATCTGCATGGAGTTTTTTCACGCGTACATACCAACAGACATGGTTCGCATGTCTCAAACTTTTCAAAAACGAGTGAGTCCAAAGATCCATCAACATGAAGCTTCTTCATGAGTTTTATACCAATATGACTTACATGGCAGTGCCACAAGTAGGTGGTACTATCATTACTATCTTATATCTTTTGGCATGAACATGTGTATCACTACGATCGAGATTCAATAAACCATTCATTTTAGGTGCAAGACCGTTGAAGGTATTATTCAAATAAATAGAGTAACCATTATTCTCCTTAAATGAATAACCGTATTGCGATAGACATAATCCAATCATGTCTATGCTCAACGCAAACACCAAATAACAATTATTTAGGTTTAACACAAATCTCGATGGTAGAGGGAGCATGCGATGCTTGATCACATCAACCTTGGAAATACTTCCAACACATATCGTCACCTCGCCTTTAGCTAGTCTCCATTTATTCCGTAGCCTTTTATTTCAAGTTACTAACACTTAGCAACTGAACCGGTATCTATTACCATGGTGCTACTAGGAGTACTAGTAAAGTACACATTAATATAATGTATATCCAATATACTTTTGTTGACCTTGCCAGCCTTCTCATCTACCAAGTATCTAGGATAGTTCTGCTTCAGTGACTGTTCCCCTCATTACAGAAGCACTTAGTCTCGGGTTTGGGTTCGACCTTAGGTTTGTTCACTAGAGCAACAACTGATTTGCCATTTCATGAAGTATCCCTTCTTGCCCTTGCCCTTCTTGAAACTAGTGGTTTCACCAACCATCAACAATTGATGCTCCTACTTGATTTCTACTTTCGCGGTGTCAAACATCGCGAATTGCTCAAGGATCATGATGTCTATCCCTGATATGTTATAGTTTATCACGAAGCTCTAATAGGTTGGTGGCAGTGACTATGGACAACCATCACTATCTCATCTGGAAGATTAACTCCCACTCAATTCAAGTGATTGTAGTACTCAGACAATCAGAGCACATGCTCAACAATTGAGCTTTTCTCCCTTAATTTGCAGGCTAAGAAACTCGTCGGAGGTATCATACCTCTTGACGTGGGCACGATATTGAAATCCCAATTTCAGCCCTTGGAACATCTCATATGTTCTATGACATTTCAAAAACGTCTTCGGCGCCACAATTCTAAACCGTTTAGCATTACTGGACTATCATGTAGTCATCAAAACGTGTATGTCAGATGTTCACAACATCCACAAACGACGTTCGAGGTTCAGCACACCGAGCAGTGCATTAAGGACATAAGCCTTGTAGGCAGCAATGAGGACAATCCTCAGTTTACAGACCCAGTCTGCATAATTGCTACTATCAACTTTCAACTAAATTTTCTCTAGGAACATATCTAAAACAGTAGAACTAAAACTCGAGTTACGACATAATTTGCAAAGACCTTTTGACTATGTTCAGGATAATTAAGTTCATCTTATGAACTCGCACTCAGATAGACATCCCTCTAGTTATCTAAGTGATACATGATCCGAGTCAACTAGGCCGTGAGACAGACTAGTCAGCATCGGTGAACATCTTCATGTTGATCATATCCACTATACGACTCATGTTCGACCTTACGGTCTCTTGTGTTCCGAGGGCATGTCTGTACATGCTAGGCTCGTCAAGTCAACCTAAGTGTTTCACGTGTGTAAATCTGGCTTAGACCCGTTGTATGTGAACATTATAGTCTATCACACCCAATCATCACGTGGTGCTTCGAAATAACGAACTTCCGCAACGGTGCACAGTTAGGGGGAACACTTTTTTGAAATTATTATGAGGGATCATCTTATTTACTACTGTCGTTCTAAGCAAATAAGATGCATAAACATGATAAACATCACATGCAATCAAATAGTGACATGATATGGCCAATATCATTTTGATCCTTTTGATCTCCATCTTCGGGGCTCCATGATCATCATCGTCACCGGCATGACACCATGATCTCCATCATCATGATCTCCATCATCGTGTCTCCATGAAGTTGTCTCGCCAATTGATTACTTCTACAACTGTAACTAACAGTTTAGCAATGAAGTAAAGTAATTACATGGCGTTATTCAGTGACACGCAGGTCATACAATAATTAAAGACAACTCCTATGGCTCCTGCCGGTTGTCATACTCATCCACATGCAAGTCGTGATTCCTAAAGAGTATGATCAATCTCATACATCACATATATTTCATTCATCACATCCTTCTTGGCCATATCACATCACACGACATATGCTGCAAAAACAAGTTAGACGTCCTCTAATTGTTGTTGCAAGTTTTTACGTGGCTGCTATAGGTTTCTAGCAAGAATGTTTCTTACCTATGCCAAAACCACAACGTGATATGCCAATTGCTATTTACCCTTCATAAGGACCCTTTTCATCAATTCCGATCCGACTGAAGTGAGAGATACTGGCACCCGCTAGCCACCTTATGCAACAAGTGCATGTCAGTCGGTGGAACCTGTCTCACGTAAGCGTACATGTAAGGTCGGTCTGGGCCTCTTCATCCCACAATCCATCGAAACAAGATAGGACTAGTAACGGTAAGCATATTGAACAAAATCTACGCCCACAACTACTTGTGTTCTACTCGTGCATAGAATCTATGCAATAGACCTAGCTCATGATGCCACTATTGAGAATCATTGCAGAAATAAAAAAAAATCTACGCATCACCAAGATCAATCTATGGAGAGACTAGCAACGAGAGATAGGGGAGTGCACCTTCATACCCTTGAAGATTGCGATGCGGAAGCATTACAAGAACGCGGATGAAGGAGTCGTACTCGTAGCGATTCAAATCGTGGTTGATTTTGATCTAAGCGCCGAACAACGGCGCCTCTGCGTTCAACACATGTACAGCCCGGGGACATCTCCTCCTTCTCGATCCAGCAAGGGGAGAGGAGAAGTTGAGGGAGAGCTCCGGCAGCATGACGGCGTGGTGGTGGAGCTTGCAGTTCTCCGGCAGGGCTTTTCCAAGCACTACTACGGAGGAGGAGGTGTTGGGGAGGGAGAGGGCTGTGCCAGGGGCAAGGGTGAAGCTCCCATGCGCCTCCCCACTATATATAGGGGTGGAGGGGGCTGGTTTCTTGCCCTCCAAGTCCATTGGGGCGTTGGCAAAGGTGGGATGAAAGAAATCCCATCATTTCCTTCCCCACCGATTGTTATCCCCCCTTTTTAGGGATCTTGATCTTATCCCTTCGGGATATGATCTTATTCCTTCTAAGGGGGGATCTTGGTGCGCCTTGACCAGGGGTGTGGGGCCTTGCCCACTCTACCCACGTTCATGTGCCCCCCCCCCCATGCTGGTGGGCCCCACTCCGGAAACTTCTAGAACCTTCCCGGTAAAATACCGAAAAATCCCGAACATTTTCCGGTGGCCAAAATAGGACTTCCCATATATAAATCTTTACCTCCGGACCATTCCGAAACTCCTCGTGACATCCGGGATCTCATCCGGGACTCCGAACAACATTCGGTAACTACACACTAATTGCCATAACAACTCTAGCGTCACCGAACCTTAAGTGTGTAGACCCTACGGGTTCGGGAATCATGCAGACATGACCGAGACAGCTCTCTGGCCAATAACCAACAGCGGGATCTGGATACCCATGTTGGCTCCCACATGTTCCACGATGATCTCATCGGATGAACCATGATGTCAAGGATTCAAGCAATCCCGTATACAATTCCCTTTGTCAATCGGTACGTTACTTGCCCGAGATTCGATCGCCGGTATCCCAATACCTCGTTAAATCTCGTTACCGGCAAGTCACTTTACTCGTTCCGTAATGCATGATCTTGTGATTAACTACTTAGTCACATTGATCTCATTATGATGATGCATTACCGAGTGGGCCCAGAGATACCTCTCCGTCATCGGAGTGACAAATCCCAGTCTCGATTCATGCCAACCCAACAGACAGTTTCACAGATACCTATAGTGCACCTTTATAGCCACCTAGTTACGTTGTGACGTTTGGTACACCCAAAGCATTCCTACGGTATCCGGGAGTTACACAATCTCATGGTCTAAAGAAATGATACTTGACATTAGAAAAGCTCTTAGCAAACGAACTACATGATCTTGTGCTATGCTTAGGATTGGGTCTTGTCCATCACATCATTCTCCTAATGATGTGATCCCGTTATCAATGGCATCCAATGTCCATGGTCAGGAAACCATAACCATCTATTGATTAACGAGCTAGTGAGGCTCACTAGGGACATGTTGTGGTCTATGTATTCACACATGTATTACGGTTTCCAGTTAATATAATTATAGCATGAACAATAGACAATTATCATGAACAAGGAAATATAATAATAACCATTTTATTATTGCCTCTAGGGCATATTTCCAACACGCTCGTAGGGTAATTCTCTCGTTTATTGACTACATTGACAATGGCGTGAGCCCCAGATGTCCAACCATTAGGAGGAACCATATTTTTTGGCTTGTAATATAGAGGCACTTGCTTGCATACTGCCATGACGTTGGTGGGTCCCTATTGTCATCCTCTCCACGTACATTCATTTCCTTGTTCCTCTCGGTTGTTGATGACGTTGACAATGCAAGAGGGCGGTGCATCGCGCACGGCGACCGAACAAAGGCCACAAGGCGGAGGACAACGGCGAGGCCTCAAACGGAATGAACAGGAGCCGTGGAAGATGCACTGGTCCAGTCACAGGCAGAGGGGAGTACGATGGTTGACTGGTTCGGGGGCGGGTGCGTGTTTGGGCTGACGTCGCCGGAGAATAACATAACGTGTGGGGGAATAGAGGGAGGGACTGGCCAACATTGGAGGGTACGTACGGTACGGCAACGGAGGCGCAGCCAGCCATGGGAGGCGGGGAGCAGGAGGATCCGACGGGTCGGTTTGGTTTGGGCGGCTGGAGGAAGAAGAAGACAAGAGATAGAAGATACACGACAGATGTTGGATGTCAATCCAATGGCTGGTAGGCAGAATCGTTTGTTGACTGGCTAGTAAGTCGACACCACCTTGGATAGGCTATTTCCCCGCGGGTCCCAAATGTCAGAATCCAAATCTGTCACGGTCAGGCAGCCTTTCTTATGAAAATTTACATCCCATTTGATGTGCTAGTTTGAAGTAAGTTTGTGGGTGCTGGTGGGGCCTAATCCCTTGGATTCTGTAATGCACAGTGAGCTCAAGCAGCCGACGAGGGTGATGTTATTTCCCTTGGTTGGGATTTGTTACAATATTTCATTCTAAATTAAACAAATGGCAAGCCATTTGCCTTGTTTCAAAGAAAATATGACAGTCACAGCTGAGTTGAAAAGGGCCAGAACATCTAACTCCAACTTACAAACTGTACAAAAGCACGAGGGTTAATTGTTCATCAGGTTTACAAAAAACTCAGGTTGAAAAGGGTAACAACATCTAAGTCCAGCACTGTTTTCGGCAGTCATAGTTAAATGGATCTGTCAAGTCCATAGAATGAACATCCTGGGTCGTAAAATTTACTGGATTATGACCACAATATGTTGTAAATAGAAGCCCGACACGTTCAAAAGCTCTTTTGCCCACCTAAAACTCCTTTATTTTGCTCTTCAACATACCCATCTGTCAAAACCATGTTGGTGATAAACTTAAGCCTGATGGACAATAGTAACCTCGCATTCAACAGGAAGAATGTGACAAATCTAGTGTTTGCACGGTTGGCTACATATCGTTCAAGCGTTATTGTCTTCAATTGAATCTCATGAGAAGTGAGAAAATCCCGATGCTTATGAATCCATCGATTGGTTATAACTTTCTTACCCCGTCCTGTTGCCTAAATAGACATGAAGATTGAAAATAGTTAAGGTCTAAAAAAGAGTGTCGAAAGAGCAACAACTGAACGGTTAATTCTAGTACACTATATGTGGGCTTCCAATGTGCATGAAATTATCACCTTTATATACAACTTATCCATACATGGAAAGCATTGCAGCAAGCCAATAATCTTGTTCAGATCAAAACTATCCATTTGGATATATAAGATCTTGACAGAATCCAGCACCATTGATAGGCCATCCATGGAGAAATTCTTCATTGAGCATAGAACATAATATTAGTACAAAATGTGTACTCCAAGATGATATATAACTTATGAGCAGAAATTAAAAATGCAGGTTATGGTTACAAGTGTAGATGATAATGTAAAGTACCTGAAGAACTGTGGAGCCAAACATCATATTGAAATGAGCACAAAGATCATGTATTACACCCAAGGTCTCCAGTTTAGGCGCAGAGAGGACAGTTATTTGCAACGGTGAATAACTAGAATCAAGGATCAACCTTTGAAGTGAAGGGGCATCTTGGATGATGAGCTGCCTTCCGTCAAAAGAAATTCCAATTCTTACAAGGTTAGGCGACTTTATTTGGAGACAACCGATTCTAACTGTGAAAACAAGCACCAAGCACTCCAGGGCAGGGCAAATGGAATGGATAATGTTGTGCAATGAGGCCTCCGATATACGAACCCGCATAGGTGAAAGTTTCTTGAGAAATGGGAGTCGACGGTTTAGTACCAGATTGTTTGGTAGGTAGCACAACGCGAAGGTGGCGGTGTGGAGAGAGGAGGAAAACCACGAGATGGACATCGGTGCTACGGGTACAAGTACATGGTGTTCGGTATGTGGTATGTGATTTCCAGGGGAATAGTAGAAATCAAGCAGCTGTAGTTTTGTGAATTCAGGGGATTTCAGCCAGGCGTCCACCGTGCAGGGCATGGTATGCTTGCTCAGGTAGCGTGACGGGATGCAGAGGCTTTGAACGAAGCCCTGGTGGGAGGAGATGATGGCTCTGGGGATTTCAAAATCATTGAAGAGAGATAGCTGACGATAGTCGAGATTAAGGGGCACGGCGCCATAGAGGGCGCCACCGAATTGAGAGGACTTATGTGCAATAACAATCCTTGGTGGGGAGAAGCGAGATGATCTCCCCAAGGACGGCGTCCGGGAGATTGCTCATGTGGTCCACCCGAGATTCTACGGGCTCCTGTGATCTGGTGGGGGCGGGGTCGCCGCTTCTCCCCATGCTGCTGGGTACGGGATCTACAAGAGGCGTCACCGCTGGCGGGAGCCTCATCTTCTTGGCGCTGGGGCCAGCCGACTCCATTTTCCTCGAGGGCGTCGCATCGCGCTTATGAATTTGAGCAGAGTAATGAATGACGAGCCTAGTTGTAGTGCGAGTGAAGAAGAAGGGGAGCTGGGGTTTTTCTGTAGTAGTGAGGAAGAAGGGGGGCCGGGGTTTTCTGTAGGAGTGAGGTGAGGAATTTGGGAGTACGAGTGGAGCGAGCTGATGTGAGGTGGGTGGGAGTGAGGAGGAAGAAGAGCACCCAGATTTTTTGGGGGGGGGGGGCGGTGTGCTGGGTGTGGCTAGCGCCTCTCCAAATTGATTTTACTTACTAGGGTGGATGGGCTGTTTTGTCTTGGGCCCAGAGGGACAATTAGTACTAGTACAGTGGAGACACTCTACAGCTAGCCAGAAAAACAATTACTACTAGTAAAGTGGATACAATACCACTTCAGGCTCCTCCTAGGTCATCGAAACGTCTCCCTCTACTGAACACTGTTATACTTTTGTTCACCGACATGCGGGCCATGCAGAGCGCGGGCCCAAATGACATCCACCAAATTAGAAGGTAGTATGCAGGCGGAGAGTCACCCCGGCCGTAGCGCGGAAGTAACGAGCCGTCGTATCACAAAACCCCACCTCCCAGCAGTGTAAGTTTGACGGACGAAGCAACCATCATTTCACTCTTTGTTGAATCCTCTTCTCCCCACCGTCTTCAAGAAAGGCAACACTCGCATCTGCCACTGTTCTTCTCTCCCAACGAAGGGAAGGTAAGTGAATCCGTGATGTTGGTATATTTCCATTCAGAGAAAAAAAAAGAACTTTTGCAAAGCAGTAACCGATCCTCACTTTTTTTGTTTCATTATCAATGTGATTGTGTTTTCCTTTCATTGGTCTCCTAGTATTCGTCAGTTTCATGATGGACAAAGGAGAACCAGGCGAAGATCTGCCGATATTGGAGCAGACGCGGGAGGCTGATCCCCACGAGACAGAGAGCTCCAAGAAGATGGAGGCAGCCACCGAGCCGACCCCAGATACGCTCACGACCACTACTGAGATTGTCAACGCCACGTTTTGAGGTTACAGCCCCCGTGGCACTACAGGAGCAGTTTTCCCCCTTCAAGGATGTGTCCCCCCCCCCCGCTGAGCTGCCCAAGGTGTTTTTCTTCTTTGCTAATCTCGATTGTGGTTTTTCATCTAAGTATGTGGTGATGAATAATGTAAAATTTTATTAGCTTCGATGCCATGCTATACATAGTGGCTTAAATAACTTGTGTTTATTATACTGGAAAGTAATTCAGAATTTGTTTCTGTTTTAATTAGAGCCCTGATGCAGACAAGGATTGTGTGGTTGTACATGTCACTCGCTATGAGGCGGATGACCTGAATATACGCACAGGGAAAACATAGTTCTTAGGCTGCTGGATCCTAGAAGCCGTTTGCGCTTATACCGATGAAGAGTTGTATTCCAGCCTCACTGTTATCAGGCGTGTTGTCCAGGGTGTACTGAAGCACAAGAAGTTCAAAGCTACTCCTTCATTTGTGAGGCATACTGTTCTTGTCAAGCTTAGGCAGGAAGATGATGTGGCATGCCTCCACAAACAAGTTTATGAGTGGCAAGGCCACAAGGTTGTCTTCATGAAGGTTCACAGGATTGAGCAGCTGCCGGACATCCTCGATGATGGTCATGGCAAGGTCCGTCTTGTGTCCAGCCCAAATTAGATCGAGGCATGAAATAGTTTCCCCAGCTAGTGTTTAATAGTAGTTTTGATTGTGTCTAATTATCCAAGCCTTGCCTGTTATCGAGCCCTCTGGGGCTAGTACTCTGTTTGAATCCATCTATGGGAACTGCTACTACTTTTGTGTGCCCATGAATCATGTGTGAACCATCATAATTGTTGCCGAAACAGATGCATCCTCACTAGTTTTTTCATGAATATGGCATGGTAAGACATAAGTTGTCACTGTTTATCATACGAGCAGTGCGTGTTTTGATGAAATAGAGTACTTGATACGTCTCCAACATATCTATAGTTTTTGATTGTTCCATGCTATTATATTACCCATTTTGGATGTTTATGGGCTTTACTTTACACTTTTATATCATTTTTGGGACTAACCTACTAACCGGAGGCCCAGCCTGAATTGATGTTTTTTGCCTATTTCAGTGTTTCAAAGAAAAGGAATATCAAACGGAGTCCAAATGGAATGAAACCTTCAGAAGCGATCTTTTTGGAACAAACGTGATCCAGGGGACTTGGAGTGCAAGTCAACAAACAAGCGAGGCGGCCACGAGGGTGGAGGGCGCGCCCCTTGTCTCATGGGCCCCTCGAGCATCCACTAACGTACTTCTTCCTCCCATATATACCCATGTACCCCAAAACCATTAGTGGAGCCACCGAAAAACTATTTCCACCACCGTAACCTTCTGTATCCGCGAGATCCCATCTTGGAGCCATCACCGGCGCTCCGCCGGAGGGGGAATCCACCATGGAGGGCCTCTACATCAACTCCAAGGCCTCTTCGATGTGTTGTGAGTAGTTTACCACAGACCTTCGGGTCCATAGTTATTAGCTAGATGGCTTCTTCTCTCTCTTTGATTCTCAATACAAAGTTCTCCTCCCTCTTCTTGGAGATCTATTCGATGTAACTCTTTTTGCGGTGTGTTTGTCGAGATCCAATGAATTGTGGGTTTATGATCAAGTTTATCTATGAGAAATATTTTAATCTCCTCTGAATTCTTTTATGTGTGATTAAGTTATCTTTGCAAGTCTCTTCGAATTATCGGTTTTGTTTGGCCCACTAGATTGATCTTTCTTGCCATGGGAGAAGTGCTTAGCTTTGGGTTCAATCTTGCGGTGTCCTTTCCCAGTGACAGCACGGGTAGCAAGGCACGTATTGTATTGTTGCCATCAAGGATAAAAAGATGGGGTTTATATCATATTGCATGAGTTTATCCTCTACATCATGTCATCTCTCTTAATGCGTTACTCTATTCTTCATGAACTTAATACTCTAGATGCATGCTGGATAGCGGTCGATGTGTGGAGTAATAGTAGTAGATGCAGGCAGGAGTCGGTCTACTTGTCACAGACGTGATGCCTATATACATGATCATGCCTAGATAATCTCATAATTATTCACTTTTCTGTCAATTGCTCGACAGTAATTTGTTCACCCGCTGTAATAATTATGCTATCTTGAGAGAAGCCACTAGTGAAACCTATGGCCCCCGGGTCTATCTCTTATCATATAAGCTTTCAATCTACTTTTATTTGCATCTTTACTTTTCCAATCTATATCATAAAATACCAAAAATATATTTATCTTATCATATTAACTCTATCAGATCTCACTTCCGCAAGTGGGGGTGAAGGGATTGACAACCCCTTTATTGCGTTGGTTGCGAGTTCTTTGTTTGTTTGTGTAGGTGTGTCGGACTTGTGAGGAGCCTCCTACTGGATTGATACCTTGGTTTTCAAAACTTGAGGGAAATACTTACGCTACTGTGCTGCATCACCCTTTCCTCTTCAAGGAAAACCAACGCAAGCTCAAGACGTAGCAAGAAGGATTTTTGGCGCCTTTGCCGGGGAGGTCTTCACTCAAGTCAAGACTTACCAAGTACCCATCACAAACTCATCTCCCTCGCATTTACAGTATTTGCCATTTCCCTCTCGTTTCCCTCTCCCCCACTCCACCCTTGCCGTTTTATTCGACCTCTCTTTCCCAATCTCCTTTCTCTTTCGCTTGCCTTTTTGTTTGCTTGTGTGTTGGATTGCTTGTCGATATGGCGCAAGATAATACCAAATTGTGGGATTTTTCCAAAACCAATAATAATGATTTCCTTAGTACTCCGATTTCTCCTCTTAATGATATTGAGTCTTGTGAAATCAATGCTGCTTTGCTAAATCTTGTTATGAAAGATCTATTCTCCGGCCTTCCTAGTGAAGATGCCGCTACCCATCTAAACAACTTTGTTGATTTTTGTGAGATGCAAAAGAAGAAAGATACGGATAATGATATTGTTAAATTGAAGTTATTTCCATTTTCACTTAGAGATCGTGCTAAAATTTGGTTTTCATCTTTGCCTAAAAATAGTATTGATTCATGGAATAAGTGCAAAGATGCCGTTATCTCTAAATATTTTCCTCCTGCTAAGATCATCTCTCTTAGGAACGATATTATGAATTTTAAACAACTTGATCATAAGCATGTTGCCCACTCTTGGGAAAGAATGAAATTGATGATTCGCAATTACCCTACTCATGGTTTGAATTTATGGATGATCATACAAATTTTTTATGCCAGATTGAATTTTTCTTCTAGAAATCTTTTATATTCGGCTGCGGGAGGCACGTTTATGGAAATCACCTTAGGGGAGGCTACTAAACTCCTTGACAATATTATGGCTAATTATTCTCAATGGCACACCGAAAGATCTACTAGTAAAAAAGTGCATGCTATAGAAGAAACTAATGTTTTGAGTGGAAAGATGGATGAACTTATGAAATTATTTGCTACTAAGAGTGCTCCTATTGATCCCAATGATATGCCTTTGTCTACTTTGATAGAGAATAATAATGAATCTATGGATATGAATTTTGTTGGTAGGAATAATTTTGGTAACAATGCTTATAGAGGAAACTTTAATTCTAGACCGTTCCCTAGTAATTCCTACAATAATTATGATGGTAATTTTAATATGATGCCCTCTGATTTTGAAAATAGTGTGAAAGAATTTAGGGTCTCTCAAAAGAATTTTAATGCTTTGCTTGAAGAAAAATTGCTTAAAGTTGATGATTTTAACTAGGAACGTTGATAGACTTTCGCTTGAAGTTGATTCTTTGAAACTTAGATCTACTCCTCCTAAGCATGATATCTGTCGGATTTCGGGTTCCGGCAGACCCTTAAGGTTCAAACTCTGGGGTGCACACGGATATCACACCTCCTACCTACTCACGTCTCGTTGCCTCGCAAAGGATCTAAACTACACGAAGAACAACACAAGGGACACGAGGTTTATACTAGTTCGGGCCACCATTGTGGTGTAATACCCTACTCTAGTTTGTGGTGTGGTGGATTGCCTCACGGGATGATGATGAACAATACAATGGAAGAACTGCCTCGCGAGGGGAGGAGTTCTTGTGTTGGTGGTTCTGGCTAAGGTTCGACTGGTCGATCCCCCTGCCTTGAGAGTGACTAGTCCTATTTATAGAGCGTGGACCTGATCCTCTTCCCAAATATTGAGCGGGAAGGGCGCCAACAATTGGCCATTTTGAAGGGGAACATCTAGTACACTTATCCTGACTAAAGTTGGTCCTCGCCTGCCAAAGACTCCGACAATGACGCCGGCTTGGGGTCGACGATGACCTCCATCCTGTCGTTCTGCTGGTCTTGGTCTTGTTGCACCGAAATGGTTTCCTTTGCTTGATACCCTTGCCTGCGCTTGCCCCCTTTGCAGCAAAGAGGAAACAAGGACTCTGCACAGGCCGACGCCCGCCTGGCGCCCGCCTAGCTTCGGTCGTCATGGCTTGCATCACGGGCACCTCGTGAGGTACCCCGCCTTGATCTCTCCGCCTCCTCGCGAGCTAGCCTGATGAGGCTATGCCTGAGGATGCTTCAAGTCGTCCGCCCCGCGAGGCTTGGCCCCTCGCGAGGGTCTTGAGCTTGTGTTGATGAAGATGGGCCGTACAGAGCCACTCCTTGAGCCACGTCGCAGGCCGCAGGCAGGCAAGTCTGGGTACCCCCGTTCCCAGAATGCCGACAGTAGCCCCCAGGCCCAAGGCGTGCCCGGACTTGGCTTAGCAGAGAAGCAAAGGGGCAAGTGTGAAGCACAGCGGGCCCCAACAGCCTGCGGCCTTGGGTGCCGCGTGGCAGTTGATTGGACGTGGGCGTCCCTGCTTCCCCACGATGCCTCGGCAACCACACGACTTGACAAGAGAGCGGCACCCGGCCAGGCTTACCCTCTTTGCCTTCTCCAGTCATTGCCCAAATCCCCTTTCTCGCTCTCCTCCTTATTGATCCCGAAATCCTCCAGATCTGCTCCAACCCCGCATCTCAGCAAGACATGGCGCCTCGTCAGACCCCGGTCGGAGCCTGGTATTCGCCCGCTCTGGATCCTCCGAACGTGTTAGAGAAGAACCTTGCCGAGACGCGCCAGATGATGACGGTGCAAGGCAACGATGCGGCGGCCGTGCTCAAGGTTGGATCCGCCCTTCCCGAGGAAAAAGGAAGCACCTTCTACCCACTCTTCGTGAGCGCGATCACCGCCGGTCTGGTGCCTCCCTTTTCCGAGTTCTTTCTTTCTGTTCTTTGCCACTACAACCTGCAAGCTCTGCACCTCCACCCCAACTCTGTTCTTCTCCTGGCGATTTTCGCCTATTATTGTGAGGCTCATGTTGGGGTAAGGCCCTCGGTGGCCTTGCTGCGCCATTACTTTTACCTCCGTGTTTCTCGCATCCCCATCACTACGTGCATGAGCTTTGTTGCATACTCCAGCTCCAATGCTATCTCGAAGCCTGGGAAGAGGATCGAAGGCTTCTGGAGCAAGTGGGTCATGGTGGATGCTAGGCGCATCCACCCCCGGCTGATGCTGCCTACGAGGCAGCCTGAGGCCGTCGCCGCTTGGTCCCACACGGAGCTCGTCGATCCCCGTGTGAAGCCAATGCTGGAGAGGATGGACGCAGACCTGTGGCCAGGCAACATGGCGACGGCGAAGCTGACCGGGGCGTCGCTCCTAAGGGAGTTCCTGGAGCATCGGGTGGCTCCGCTTTGGGAACACTCGCTCCCGCTGTGGAGGCTCGGGGAAGCCGATGCCGCCCTTCGCCCGAGCTCCGCAGTCCTGGCCGATGGAGATCTGGACGCGGTCCTCCAATCCTTGGTTGGGGGAGACGTGGCGAGACTGGAGGGTGCTCCTGCACCACTGTTCCTTTGGGATGATTGGGAGCAGGTGGTGAATTCCATGCATGCCTTCAACGGGGATGGGCCTGTGCCCGCGGAGGTTCCTGAGGACCTGGCGGTCCTGGCGACGGTGAACGTATCTTCCAGCGACTCCGACAGAGAGGAGGAAGAAGGGGGGAGGAAGAGGAGCCCGACTTCGAGGCGACCGACGGGGACTCGAGAGAGCCCCTCCCTCGGCGTAGGTCCCGCGCCCTCCGCCTCATGCCAGACGACGACGAGGATGGTGACGAGCGAGATGGGGAGAGTTCGCCCCTGATCCCGAGGAAGGACAGGACGGGGCTGGTTCTCCGCGAGTCTGCTCCGGCTCCAAGGCGGTCTGCAGACGTGCCTCCTGCTTTCGAGTCTCCTGAAGCTGACCCCAGCTGCCGGCTCTCAGGCTTCAAGTTCGTCCAAAGGCTGCTTGAGTCCGCGAGCGATGACCAGTAAGTGCTTGATTCTCGTTCTGCTTCCTTCTTTTGTTGCTGAGGCTTGACGTCCATATTCCTTTGCTAGGCTGGTGCCTGCGGCGAAAAGGCTGAAGGGGGCCCCTGAGGCTTCGCCTGGGGCAACACTTTCACCTATGGGAGAAGGAGGAGGCAAGGCTCGGGCCTCCCCTGCCCGGTCGTCCTCGCGAGGCCAGGTGGAGCGTGCTGGGGCGAGCTCAGCCCCCGTGGCCCAAGCGACTCCCGAGGCGTCCTTGCCTGATGCCACTGCTGCAGTCGTCGGGGCTCAGAAGGTCCCGACGCATGGCGCTGTGATCACGCTGCCGTCTTCTCCTCCTACTCCGCCAACCGCCATTTCTCCGACTCCTTCTACTGTCTTGGATCGAGCTACTGCTGAGCTGGACCGGCTACGAGAAGATCTTCAGGGCGCCGACCCTCGCCTGGTGGCCGGGCGCCTGGAGCTGGCCTCCTGCTGGGTCTGCTCCGATGCTTCAGTTCGAGCGGCGCTGGTCCAGGCCGCGACGGCCTGCGACGAGGAGAAGCAAGCCATCCTTCAAGCCAAGGCCGCTTGCGACACCGCCTTGGGTGAGGTTGCGGATGTCCAGGGACGCTGCAAGGCGCTGGAGAGCGAGCTGCAAGGCATGCGCGACCAGCTCGCCAAGAAGGTCCATGACTGCCAGGAGAAGGAGGGGGAGATGAAGACTCGTGAGGCTGCCGCCAAGGACCGAGATGCTGAGCTTGACGAACGCCATGGCCGATTAGATACGCTGGAGCAGGCGTTGGAGGCGAAGAGGGTCGAGCTGGACGGCAAGGCGAGGGTCCTGGCCGAGGACCGTGTGGCCTTCGCGAATCTGGAGGAGAGGGCTCGCGCCTCGCTGAAGACGCTTTATGATGGCGGCCTGGAAAAACCGCTGGCCGGCGCCGAGGATGGCCCTGCCAAGTTGCTTCCCATCCTGGTCTGCGCACTTGAAGATGTCGCCATTGGCCTTGGCCCCGCGGCTAAGGCTGAGGCATGTGTCCTTTCTTCTACAGCGCTAGCGCACGTCTTCAGCCACGTCTACCTTCGCGACCCCAACGTCGATCTTGACAGCCTACTGGAGCCTGCGAGCGGCGAGCTTGCCACAGCTGCTGCTGAGGCTGTGAAGGGTCGAGCGAAAGCCCTGCTGGCGAAGTTCCGCACCTTCAGCACCAAGCCAAGGCGAGACGCTGCCGACCCTGGGGCTCCGCGAGGTGAAGCCGCCCAGCGCAACTCCACCACCAGCGATGGCACTGCCGGAAAGTGACCCCTTTGCGGCTCGTGGAGGCGTTTAAACTTGTGTTTGGCGTTGTGAAACAACCTACGGACTGTAATATTTGCGTTTGAATTCCTTGAGATTTGCGTTTTTCCTTCCTACTTGCTTGTGTTCTACGTCGGCAGAGCCTGGCCCCTCACATACCTCAGCCGCCGTTAGCCCCGACCGGAAACCAGGATGGGACCAAGTAGTGAGGGGCTACGTGACCAGTTAGGCTCCTGAGTCGCGATGCTCAGGAGTCCCCCTTGACGCACGAACAACAAGTAGGGAGGGGAGGTGTAGGAGTAGATCTACCATTCTACGTCGACAGGGCCCGGCCCCGCGCATACCTCAACCGCCATTAGCCTTTCGGAACTAAGGGCATCTCCAGCCGTTGCCCCCCCAGGAGGGGCAAAAAATCGCCCCCTGGGGGCGCCCTAGCGCTAAACCGCGCACTGGGGGCGTGATGCCCCCCAGTCGCGGCGCCCATGGTTAGCCAAAAAAGTCAAATACGGCGCAAAAACTACTCAAATTTAACGCAAACATTGGCGAGTTCGTTCAAACTTAAACATATTTTACAAAAAAAGAAAAAACTACCGCGGGCTACCCCCGTCGTCTCCCTCGCCGCCCGCCTCGCCGCCCGCCCACGCGGTTCTACAACCTCCTCGGCATGTAGAACCGCGTGTAGTCACCGCCGTCGTTGTCATCGTTGTCGTCGTCGTCGCCGGCCCCGCCTACGCCTTCGCCGCCCTGCTGCATCCCTCCCCCGGTTGGTGCACCGGGTTGGACGGTCCGGGGGCGTCGTCGTCGTCGTCATCATCGCTGTCGAGGACCACGACGCCGTGGTCGTCCTCGCGCCCACGCTTGCGGGCGACGTTCTCCTCCAGGGCCCGGCGCTGCCGGACCATCTCGTCGCGGAGGTAGTCGTCCCGCGCCCACCGCATGGCGTCCTCATCAGAGAAGTGCCGGGCTGTCTCCTCGTACTCCGCGGGGAAGCCGGGCTCCGGCTTGGGCTCGACGAGGACGAAGCGGCCGGTGGGTGGAGAGGCATTGGTGCTGATACGGACGCCGGAGTTGCGGGTGCGCATGCTGACCGGCGTGCCCTGGGGCTCCGGCTTGACGGGGCGGAGGCAGGGCGAGCCGCCGGAAGAGGAGGAGGACCCCCAGGTCTCCATGCACCTCGGGGTCCAGGAGCTTCCCGACAGCGTGAGAAGGAAGGGGGAGCAGGGTACTCGAGGCGTGGCGTGTTGCCGCCCTCGATGTACTCGAGGACGGCCTCCAACGTGCGCACGGGCACGCCCCACCACCAACGCCGGCCGGTGGCGTTGAGCCTGCCGGAGGGAACGACACCGTTGGTGGCCTCGAGCTGCTGGGCGTGACGGTGGCGGAAGTAAGGGTCCCAGAGCGGGCTGTCGGGGACGTACCGTGGCCCCTCCCTCGCCGCACGCGGCAGGTTTGAGCGGATGCGTGCGATCTCCGCACGCCGCGCCGCGCCGGTGGGTACCGGGGGCACCGGCACGCCGCCCGCGCTGATCCTCCATGCCCCGGGCACCCGCATGTCCGGCGGGACCGGGTACTCGGCCTCGTAAAGGAGGCGAGCCTCGTCTTCATGAAGATGGCGGCGGCCGAAGCCGTTCACCGCCGCACCGTCGCCTGGGAAGCGCTCGGCCATGGGTGTGAACTGGAGATGACGAAAGAGAGGAGAGGAGAGGGAGGAACGACGACGGCGGGAGAGTGTGAGTCGCCGAGTGCGCCGGGGAGCGGCATATATAGGCCGAGGCGCGCGTGCCACCGTGTGTACGCGTGGCGGGCGAGGGAGGGTAAGGGACGCGCGTCGTCCAGTCTTCACTGCGCCACCCGTGAGGCATCAATGGTGCAGGCTGACCGGTGCGGCAGCGCGCGGTAGCTTTGGCATTGATTCGCCACGGGAAACGAGGTGATGAGGACGACGAAGGGCCGAGAAGAGAGCCGTGTCGCTGACGCGGCGGGCCCGCCTCTTTTTCACGCCAAAACAGTTCGCCCGGCGCCCCAGGGCGCCCCCCAGCACGCCGGGTTCGGGCTGGGTCCGCCGGCGCTGTTTTCGGCCAAAGCCGGCGAAAATCAGGCTCCTGGGGGCGCGACTGGGCCGTTTTTTCGGCGCCGGCGCGAAAAAATCGCCTGGGGAGGCCTTCCTGGGGGCGCGGCTGGAGATGCCCTAAGGGGTGAGGGACTACGTGACCAGTTAAGCTCCTGAGTCGCGATGCTCAGGAGTCCCCCATGACGCACGAACAACAAGTAGGGCGGGGAGGTGTAGGAGTAGATCTACCATTCTACGTCGGCAGGGCCCGGCCCCGCGCATACCTCAACCGCCGTTAGCCTTTCGGAACTAAGGGGTGAGGGGCTACGTGACCAGTTAGGCTCCTGAGTCACCATGCTCAGGAGTCCCCCTTGACGTTCAAATGGCCTTCGTACCTTGGCACCGCTCGGGGAGAGACGTGCGACAAACCAGGCCTGAGGGGCCTGGCTGGGTGGCGTGCACCTGGGCATGACCTAGGCGTAGCCCCCGTGCCCACCCCCCTCGCGCGGCACTCCCGAGGGGAGGCGTTACGATGGGGCCGGACACTGAGCTCTGGGCTCCCTGAGGTTGATGCAGCCAGGGGCCACCCTCAGTTGTTTATCACGAGCGCGGAGCATAGCGCTTCCGTATGTGTACGGGCATAGCCGCTCCTCGGTAGTGTCGTCAGCCAGCGCGGAGCATGTTGCTTCCACTGGTGCGTGGGAGGGGGCTCCCCTCCGGCAGGAGCCCCCGGGGTGTGTAGAGCCCCGCCCTGACACGTGGCTGGCACGGTATGGCCTGGCGAGGTGTATCTGGGCACCCGTGAGGCAGCGCGGGACTCACGGGGCCCTACCTCAAGGCGGGTTGCGCCTGGCTCTGGGCCTTTACTTGTAATGTGCTCCTACAAATTTGGTTAGATGCCGACGCTCTATGTCCTCTGGTCCCATCCCTCGAGCGAGCTCAGCCGTCGCTGGTATGCCAGGTCGCGATGTCATGGACAAGGCCAGGAGGTGAGGGCTAAAGAGCTAGTAAGAGTCCATGAGTCGCGATGCTCAAGTACCCCCTTTTAACGTGCAAGCGGCTGGCATGAAGGAAGAAGGGTGCCTCCATGGGCATCAAGTAATAATCATGGCGGGTCAAATGCACGACCTGAATAAACGCGAGAGAGATACATGCCGCTGGGTCAGGCCCGAGTGGATTGGGGATAATGCAGCCCGGGGGGCGCCCCCAGCAAGGTAACCTAAAGACATGAACAAAAGGGGTACATGCCGCAGCGACAGACCCACGCGGCCTAGGAATGATGCAGTCCTGGGGGCGCTCCCAGTTGAAAATGAAACTCGAAGGATGTCACCTGATGATGTCGGGGATGAAGGGATGCTGAAGTAGCGGACGACGTGTGCTGCGGAAGCCGATCCTCACGAGCCCCCAGGCCCAGGAGCCTCGGGAGTCTCCGGGGGCACTGGCGTCTCTTCGAGGGCCATCTCCATCTCTGCCAGGACTGCGGAACGCTTGACCTCTTGAGCCTCCAGAATGCTCCTCATGAGGCGCTGACGCGCAGCAGCAGCGTTCGGCAAGCCAAAAGGCATGCAAACATAGCTGTGGGGTGGACCTTCGCAGCGACCCACGCGTGAGGGCCAGAAGCGCTCCTGAGAGGCGGCTCGGTTGAGCCCTGGTACGTCGATGCAGACGCGCAGCCCACCATCCTCGCCTGGATGGGGAGCTACGGCGGGTAAGCGACGGCTACCACTCATGACTCTTGACTCCTGCAGCTCCTGAATGATCTCGCTGATGAACTCCTGAGGGTTTGGCCCTCCTTGCCTTGCTCCTTCCTGAGGGAAACATGCTTTGAAACATGCCTCCAAGTGGTGCCCGAGCGCCTCCCTCATGATCTTGGCAAAGTCGATGACCCTCCAGGAGAGAGCCCCCAAGCCTTGCCCGAGGAGGGCGCCGGGCGCGCCTTCCTATGTGACAGAGGGAGGCGCCCCTTGGACGGGCGCGGATCCTGAGGTGCCTGCCTCTCGAAGGTTCGGACCAGGCGATGACTTCTTCTACTTAGGGACTGCCTCGGGAAGCCTTCCGCTCCTGTGATCTGGGTCTTCGATTGATGCTTCCTGAAAAGCACGCTCCAGAGAACACACATCATCCCTCTCCTCACAAGGCACCATGATGACTCCACCGCTTCCTGGCATCTTGAGGACATTGTAGCCGTGATGAGTCTGTGCCATGAACTTGGCCAGGGCTGGGTACCCGAGGATGGCATTGTACGGCAGGTGAATGTGGGTGACGTCGAAGTCGGTGCGGTAGTTGTCGCGCTGCCCAAAGGTGACAGGAAGGTGGACTTGCCCTATCAGAACAGTGGAACCATCAGTGACTCCTGAGAAAGGCTTGGTTGGCTGAAGCTGATTGTATGGCACTTGGAGATTGTTGAACGTCTCGACAGACAGGATGTTGAGTCCTGATCCGCCATCGATGAGGGTCCTGGTGACCTCCACATTGCTGATGATTGGGGAACAAAGCATCGGGAGGACCCCGGTTGTGGCTACGCACTTGAGCTGATCCGCTGAGCTGAACGTGATGGCGCATGCTGACCACCTGAGAGGGCGCATGTCCTCAAGCTTGGGGAGGACTGCATTCACCTCGTGAGCAAACTGTTTGAAGATGCGCTGAGAGGCTGGGGCATGAGCGCCGCCCAAGATGCAAGCGATTGCGCGCGGCTCCTGGAAGCCCCCAGCCCCTTCGTCCTGATGATGGTCTTCATTCCTCCTCGGCTAAGGTGGCAGAGGAGGGAGGCCTGCGTTGCCTTGTGGGCGATCCTCACGAGGCTGATCCCTCCAACCTCCCTCGCGAGGCTGGTCCTACCAGCGGTCCTCGCGAGGTTGGTCATGCCACCTTTGGCGAGGGCCATGGTCTTCCCATCATCCTCCACCTCTTCCTCCTCCTTAGCCATAGCCTCGGTCGCTGCGCTCGGGGCGTCGGCCGGCACGCACATCCCGCACAGCCCTGAGCTCTTGGCATTCGTTGGTGTTGTGGGTGTGGAGGTCGTGGTACACGCAGTACCGGCTGCCCTTGGATGAGTCAGGCTGATCCCTACCTCGCTTGGTGTCTGGCTCTGCTGCAAGCACGGCAGCCCCCTTGCGCTTCACGTCCTTGACCCTGGGCTTCTTCTCTTCTGGAACGGCAGCCGGAAGCTCGAGGAGGGAAAGGCGCCCTTCCTCAACCCTGGCGCACTTGGTCGCCAAGTTGAATAGCTCCAGGGATGTGCACAGGTCTTCATGGATTGCTAGCTCCTCTTTCATCTTGATGTCACGCACACCGTCGGAGAAGGATGAGATGATGGCCTCCTCAGTCACCCTGGGGATCTTGAGGCAAGCGTTGTTGAAGCGTTGGATCTACTTTTGAAGGGTCTCTCCTGGCTGCTGCTTGATGCGGTGCAGGTCGCTCATGGCCAGGGGCCGGTCGCGAGTGCCTTGGAAGTTGGCGATGAAGCGGATGCGCATCTCGTCCCGGGAGGAAATCGTGCCAGGAGCCAGGTTCAGGAGCCAGGTGCGGGCACCGTCCTTGAGCGCCATGGGAAACCAGTTCGCCATGACCTTCTCTTCCCCGTTGGCGGCTTCGATGCCCAACTCGTAGAGCTAGAGGAACTCCGCAGGGTCAGCCGTGCCGTCATAGTGCGGGGGCAGATCTGGCTTGAACTTGCCCGGCCAGGCCACTCTACGCATCTCGGCGGTGAAGGCACGGCAGCCTGCCGTGGTCACAGGAGGCCTTTGGTGATGAAGAGCTTGATCTTGGAGGTCTCCGCGCGCTGCCGCCAGGAGCAGCGCGGGGTCTTGGCGCGCTGGAGCAGGAGCGCGGTCATAACGGGCCGGTGCGGGGAGCACACGGGCAGCTTCTTGGGGACGAGGGATCTCTTGCCAGCTCTTCTCTTGCTGCGCTGGCGCCGTACGGAGCGGGTCCCGTCCAGGGGCCGCGCGCCTTGGGGCCATGGCGCCTTCTTGAGTGGGAGGCAGCTGAGGCGCCTCCGGAGATTCATTGCCCGCGCAGGGCGGGTGGCGGTGCAGCAAGAGGGATGGTGTGGGGGGAGCCCCCAGCGGCGCTGACGAGCTCGGTGATGTGGGTGAGCCACTCTTCATAGAGGTTGTCGACAGGATGGTAGTGCAGGAGCTCTCGCGCCAGGAGCAGCGCAGCGTGTGCGTCCGCAGGAGCGCGACGGGCGTGGGACGACGAACTGGCTGGAGTCAGCGACGGGGTGGCAGTGCGGCCTTCTCGCCGCACCGAAGGATGCAGGGACGACGCCTACTGCTCGTTCCCCACCGGGCCGGTGGCAGCGTGGATGGCAGGCGACAGGGAACAACAGGGAGGCCCTCCGACAGGGGCTGTCTGGGCAACATGGGCAGCGAGGGCAGCCCGGCGCTTGGCACGGGCTCGACGAGTGTCAGACATGGATGCGATGGACGGCGAAACGCAAGGTGGCGGAAGGCGGATTCTGGCGCACCCCTACCTGGCGCGCCAAATGTCGGATTTCGGGTTCCGGCAGACCCTTAAGGTTCGAACTCTGGGGTGCGCGCGGAGATCACACCTCATACCTACTCACGTCTCGTCGCCTCACAAAGGATCTAAACTACACGAAGAACAACACAAGGGACACGAGGTTTATACTAGTTCGGGCCACCATTGTGGTGTAATACCCTACTCTTGTTTGTGGTGTGGTGGATTGCCTCAGGAGCTGATGATGAACAGTACAATGGAAGAACTGCCTCGCGAGGGGAGGAGTTCTTGTGTTGGTGGTTCTGGCTAAGGTTCGACTGGTCGATCCCCCTGCCTTGAGAGTGGCTAGTCCTATTTATAGAGCGAGGCCCTGGTCCTCTTCCCAAATATTGAGCGGGAAGGGTGCCAACAATTGGCCATTTTGAAGGGGAACATCTAGTACACTTATCCTGACTAAAGTTGGTCCTCGCCTTCCAAAGACTCTGACGATGATGCCGGCTTGGGCTCCACAATGACCTCCATCCTGCCGTTCTGCTGGTCTTGGTCTTGTTGCACCGAAATGGTTGCCTTTGCTTGATACCCTTGCATGCACTTTCCCCCTTTGCACCAAAGAGGAAACAAGGACTCTGCGCTGGTCGGCGCCCGCCTGGCGCCTGCCTGGCTTTGGTCGTCATGGCTTGCGCCACAGGCACCTCGTGAGGTACCCCGCCTTGATCTCTCTGCCTCCTCGCGAGCCAGCCTGATGAGGATTTTCCTGAGGAAGCTTCCTGTCGTCCATCCCGCGAGGCTTGGCCCCTCGTGAGGGTCTTGAGCTTGTGTTGACAAAGATGGGTCGTACTGGGCCACTCCTTGAGCCACGCCGCAGGCCGCAGGCAGGCAAGTCTGGGTACTCCCGTTCCCAGAACGTCGACAATATCAATGAGTCTCTCAAAGCTATGATAATTTCCATTGATGAGTGCAAAGAAAGAACCACTAGATTGTGTGCTAAGAAAGATTGCTTTGTTAAAGCGTGTTCTTCTAGTTTCCATGAAAATAATGATGAAGATCTAAAAGTTATAGATGTGGCACCTATTAAATCTTTTTTTTGCAATATGAATCTTAATTTTGATGGTACTAGAGATGAGTCAACTGTAGTTAAAAGGCGTCCCAATGATTCGGAGTTTGTAGATCTTGATGCTAAATTTGATAAAAGTGGGATTGGAGAGGTCAAGACTTTAAATAGCATTGAACCCACTATCTTGGATTTCAAGGAATTTAATTGATAATTGTTCTTTAGTTGATTGTATATCCTTGTTACAATCCGTTTTGAATTCTCCTCATGCTTATAGTCAAAATAAAGCCTTTACCAAACATATTCTTGATGCTTTGATGCAATCTTATGATAAAAAACTTAATTTGGAAGTTTGTATACCTATAAAACTTAATGATGAGTGGGAACCTACTATAAAGATTAAAATTAAAGATTATGAGTGTTATGCTTTGTGTGATTTGGGTGCTAGTGTTTCCACAATTCTGAAAACTTTATGTGATATTCTAGATTTCCATGAACTTGATGATTGCTCTTTAAATTTGCACCTTGCGGATCCCACCATTAAAAAGTCTATGGGAAGGATCAATGATGTTCTTATTATTGCAAACATGAACTATGTGCCCGTAGATTTTATCGTTCTTGACATTGATTGCAATCTTTCATGTCCTATTATTCTTTTTAGACCTTTCCTTAGAACGATTGGTGCGATTGTTGGTATGAAGGAAGGGAACATTCTATTCCAATTTCCATTGAGGAAAGGCATGGAGCACTTTCCAAGAAATAAAGTCAAATTACCTTATGAATCTATCATGCGAGCTACTTATGAATCAAGTGCCAAAGATGGCACTAGTTAGATCTATCCTCGCTTTTATGCCTAGCTTGGGGCGTTAAACAATAGCGCTAGTTAGGAGGCAACCCAATTTTATTTTAGTTTCTTTGTTATGCTCCTGTTTAGTAATAAATTTTGCATCTACTTTCTGTTTAGATGTGATTTCTTGTTTTAATTAGTGTTTGTGCCAAGTAGAACCTATAGGATAACCTATGGTATGAGTTAATTTGATTCTACTGAAAAACACAAACTTTGCGCTCACGAGATACAATTCAATAAATCACCGAAACATGCTTTTGCATTGATTCTTTTTGCTGTATATCAATAGATAAAATTCCTAGGACGTCCTATTTTGGTAGGAATTTTGGAGTTCCATAAGTATTCGAAAGTTGCAGATTGCTACAGATTGTTCTGTTTTTGACAGATTCTGCTTTTCGTGTGTTGTTTGTTTATTTTGATGCATCTATGGCTAGTATGTAGGGGTATGAACAATAGAGAAATTGTAATACGGTATGTTTAACACCAATATAAATAAATAATGAGTTTTGTGTTGACAGTGCTTATGCGATTTCCTGTTGAGTTTTGTGTTGTGAAGTTCTCAAGTTATGGGTAAAGATTTAATGGATTATGGAATAAGGAGTGGCAAAAGCCTAATCTTGGGGATGCCCATGGCACCCCAAGATATTCAAGCATAACCAAAAGCCTAAGCATGGGGATGCCCCGGAAGGCATCCCCTCTTTCTTCTTCGTCTATCGGTAACTTTACTTGGAGCTATATTTTTATTCGCCACATGATATGTGTTTTGCTTGGAACGTCGTGTATGATATTAGTCTTTGCTTTTTAGTTGACCACAGTCATCCTTTCTGTGCACACCTATTGAGAGAGAAATACTTGATTAGAAATTTATTAGAATAGTCTATGTGCTTCACTTATATCATTTGAGCTAGATAATTTTTGCTCTAGTGCTTCACTTATATCTTTTAGAGCATGGTGGTGGCTTAATTTTGTAGAAATTGTTGGTCTCTCATGCTTCACTTATATTATTTTGAGAGTATTTTAGAACAGCATGGTATTTTCTGTGGTTATATGTAAAATTGGTCCTAGAATGGTGGGCATCCAAGTTGGGTATAATAAAAACTATCATACGAAGTGAATTGGATGCTATGATCAACTTGATGCTTAATAATTGTTTTGAGATATGAAGGTGGTAATATTAGAGTCATGCTAGTTGATGTAATTGTGAATTTAAGAAATACTTGTGTTGAGGTTTGCAAGTCCCATAGCATGCATGTATGGTAACCGTTGTGTGACAAATTTGAAGCATGAAGTGTTATTTGATTGTCAATCTTATGAGTGGCAGTCGGGGACGAGCGATGGTCTTTTCCTACCAATCTATCCCCCTAGGAGCATGCGTGTAGTGCTTGGTTTTTGATGACTTGTAGATTTTTGCAATAAGTATGTGAGTTCTTTATGACTAATGTTGAGTCCATGGATTATACGAACTCTCACCTTCCATCATTGCTAGCCTCTTCAGTACCATGCATTGCCCTTTCTCACCTTGAGAGTTGGTGCAAACTTCACCGGTGCAACCAAACCCCGTGATATGATACGCTCTATCACACATAAACCTCCTTATATCATCCTCAAAACAGCCACCATACCTACCTATTAAGGCATTTCCATAGTCATTCCAAGATATATTGCCATGCAACTTTCCACTGTTCTGTTTATCATGATACATCATTGTCATATTGCCTTGCATGATCATGTAGTTGACATCGTATTTGTGGCAAAGCCACCATGCTTAATTTTTCATACATGTCACTCTTGATTAATTGCCCATCCCAGTACACCGCCGAAGGCATTCATATAGAGTCATACTTTGTTCTAGTATCGAGTTGTAATTCATGAGTTGTAAATAAATAGAAGTGTGATGATCATCATTATTATAGCATTGTCCCTTAAAAAAGGGGGGGAGGCCAAAAAAAGGAAAGGCCCAAAAAAATAAAAAAAATAAAGGGGACAATGTTACTATCTTTTTCCACACTTGTGCTTGAAAGTAGCACCATGTTCTTCATATAGAGAGTCTCATTTGTTGTCTCTTTCATATACTAGTGGGAATTTTTCATTATAGAACTTGGCTTGTATATTCCAACGATGGGCTTCCTCAAAATGCCCTAGGTCTTCATGAGCAAGCAAGTTGGATGCACACCCACTTAGTTTCTTTCCTTGAGCTTTCATACATTTATAGCTCTAGTGCATCAGTTGCATGGCAATCCCTACTCCTCGCATTGACATCAATTGATGGGCATATCCATAGCCCGTTGATTAGCCTCGTCGATGTGAGACTTTATCCCTTTTTGTCTTCTCCACATAACCCCTATCATTATATATATTCTATTCCACCCACAGCGCTATATCCATGGCTCACGCTCATGTATTGCGTGAAGGTTGAAAAAAGTTTGAGATTACTAAAGTATGAAACAATTTCTTGGCTCGTCATCGGGGTTGTGCATGATGAGAGCATTCTTCTGTAATGAAAATGAAACATGACCAAACTATATGATTTTCTCGGGATGAACTTTCATTTGCCATGTTATTTTGAGAAGACATGATTGCTTAAGTTAGTATGCTTGAAGTGTTATGATTCTTTATGTCAATATGAACTTTTATTTTGAATCATTTGGATCTGAATATTCATGCCACAATAAAGAGAAATACATTGAGAAATATGCTCGATATCATCCCACATAAAAAATTCTGTTTTTATTATTTACCTACTCGAGGACGAGTAGGAATTAAGCTTGGGGATGTTTGATACGCCTCGAGCGTATCTATAATTTTTGATTGTTCCATGCTATTATATTACCCGTTTTGGATGTTTATGGGCTTTATTTTACACTTTTATATCATTTTTGGGACTAACCTACTAACCGGAGGCCTAGCCCGAATTGCTGTCTTTTTCCTATTTCAGTGTTTCGAAGAAAAGGAATATCAAACGGAGTCCAAACGGAATGAAACCTTCGGAACCAATCTTTTTGGAACAAACGTGATCCAGGGGACTTGGAGTGCAAGTCAAGAAACAAGTGAGGCGGCCACGAGGGTGGAGGGCGCGCCCCCAGGGTTGGGCGCGCCCCCTGTCTCGTGGGCCCCTCGAGCGTCCACCGACCTACTTATTCCTCCCATATATACCCATGTACCCCGAAACCATCACGGGAGCCACCAAAAATTATTTCCACCACCATAACCTTCTGTATCCGCGAGATCCCATCTTGGAGCCGTCGCCGGTGCTCCGCCGGAGGGGGAATCCACCACGACGAGGGCCTCTACATCAGCTCCAAGGCCTCTTTGATGACTTGTGAGTAGTTTACCATAGACCTTCAGGTCCATAGTTATTAGCTAGATGGCTTCTTCTCTCTCTTTGATTCTCAATACAAAGTTCTCCCTCTTCTTGGAGATCTATTCAATGTAACTCTTTTTGCGGTGTGTTTGTCAAGATCCGATGAATTGTGGGTTTATGATCAAGTTTATCTATGAGAAATATTTGAATCTCCTCTGATTTCTTTTATGTGTGATTAAGTTTTCTTTACAAGTCTCTTCGAATTATCGGTTTGTTTTGGCCTACTAGATTGATCTTTCTTGCCATGGGAGAAGTGCTTAGCATTGGGTTCAATCTTGTGGTGTCCTTTCCCAGTGACAGCAGGGGCAGCAAGGCACGTATTGTATTGTGTCCATCGAGGATAAAAAGATGGGGTTTATATCATATTGCATGAGTTTATCCCTCTACATCATGTCATCTTTCTTAATGCGTTACTCCGTTCTTCATGAACTTAATACTCTAGATGCAAGCTGGATAGCGATCGATGTGTGGAGTAATAGTAGTATATGCAGGCAGGATGGTCTACTTGTCATGGACGTGATGCCTATATACATGATCATGCCTAGATAATCTCATAATTATTCACTTTTATATCAATTGCTCGACAGTAATTTGTTCACCCACCGTAATAATTATGCTATCTTGAGAGAAGCCACTAGTGAAACCTATGGCCCCTGGGTCTATCTCTTATCATATAAGCTTTCAATCTACTTTTATTTGCATCTTTACTTTTCCAATCTATATCATAAAATACCAAAAATATATTTATCTTAACATATTATCTCTATCAGATCTCACTTTCGCAAGTGGTCGTGAAGGGATTGACAACCCCTTTATTGCGTTGGTTGCGAGTTCTTTGTTTGTTTGTGTTGGTGCGTGGGACTTGTGAGGAGCCTCCTACTGGATTGATACCTTGGTTCTCAAAAACTGAGGGAAATACTTACGCTACTGTGCTGCATCACCCTTTCCTCTTCAAGGAAAACCAACGCAAGCTCAAGACGTAGCAGTACCCGTTCGAGAACTATGCACCGACGTATACATAAGTACTTGTAAACATTGTTGGTGCTACCCCACTTGTAAGCAGTTGCGCAAAACACGGCACATTCGCTCAGCTCGCTTCAACACTAGGCTATCGACCAGCTAACAATCAACAATCTGATGTCTGACATATAAGCAACTATGTATCTTGTTACAGTGGTTCATGCAGTTAGCTGAGGCCACAATGTAAATTTAAAACGTTCACACGCTAGTCCAGCGTTCATGTGGAACACTCTCATTAAACTCGGCTTCATAAAAAACTTGAAAAGCATGAGTTAAGCAATTTTATACATCTCAATGATTCATACAACATAACAAACATATACTAGTTCATAGCAAAAGACAAAGTTGTGACAAGGTTTACAAATGAGGGAAAAACAAGCAAGGCTTCTCTGAGCAAAGGGCCTCCTGGCAGGCTTAAATTTCCTGGAGTTCACTCTGGTTTTTTCTTGTTGCCACCATCCAGGGTTAGGTTCTCTCATTCCAGAATAACCAATTATAATTGTGGTCTCAGCTGGAATGCTGAACTGAACCATGTAGTGTACTGACCGACTGAAATTCTTGTGCATTCCACTAAATTTAAGCACCGCTATTTGCAGAAATAAGCAGACCACAATGCCTCTTGTCTGCGCACCTGTCCAAAAAACCGTCGTGCAGCCGTGCCAGCTAGTCCTCGGTCCATGGATGAACTGGTAGAAAGTGCATTCTAGATTAGGATGCAGTTGTTTTCGCTCGTCCCTACACTGCAATCAGGAAGTAAAACGTATGAATAAACTTCTTTTAGATTGTGTTGGTCATTCTACCTAGTAACTACCAATGTAGGAATACCTGGGAGACGGGTGTTTAGATGACGGCAGCGAGGGTTAGCCATCGCATTTTGCGCAGTTGTACTAAAACTGAGCTGTATGCTTTTGATTGTGCGGATAGAAATGATACGGAGACATACATCCCGAAATGATATGGAGACAGACATCCCTGTTTGCACAAATACGAAATACGGTTATTTAAACAGTGACAGATATTTGCAGTGGCGTATGATTAACAACAACATCTATTGTTGTTATAATTGGCACTAGGTTGACAATATGAAAGTGTCCTTAAGTAAGTAGCATCACATCACATCAACACTACCACTAGATTAACATGAAGAACAATAGCATTAGTATTACTGTCATGAGAGTAGCACATGGTCAGTAAATGTGCAATCAAAATTGTGCAGTTCCACTGGGATGAAGCAATGTTAGCGGTGTGAGATTTAAGTGTAACTGCAAAAACACAATTCATGTGAAATAAAGCAAGACAGAAACACTTCATAAAATGGTGGTGGCATTGCTTCAATTTATCGACGGGACTAGACCATTACTTATAGTGACATTAGGTGGCATTGCTTAATGCTTCATGTGATTTTACATTAACGGTAGCAATATGGGCGTAGGGACAGCAGGGGCATAAAGTGGTGAGGCATATGTGGTTGCCGAGAGCTGCTAACACTCATGCAGCATGTCTGCATTGGTCCCATTTTTTATCTCCTCGGCGACATTTTCCTATGTGAGCACAGGAAATCTCGACCCGCTCATTCTCATTTGTGTTGTCCCCCAACACCTGTCACTTTCTTTCCTTTTTCAACCAAGAGATAGGTCCACTTCCCCCCACGCTTCGCCATCCACCATGCTTTCTTCATATTTTCAACCAAGAGACCGGTTGGGTAGCCAGTATCTACTACTTTCCCCCGTTTCCTCTTAGAACCAAGTCCTAGATTCATGCTACAGCTTTCACACTTTCTTCCCTATTTGAACCAACTCTTAGAGTCGATTGTATGAACTACCTTTACCTCTAATAATAGTAAAAAGTCTAGGTTGATTTTGAATAGCAGACGGAAGTAGAAAAAGATCCACACGAATCCAAGTGGGGAGCTGGGGCAGTAGACCAAGGCAGGTTTTGAAGGAATATATACTTGAGGGTCGTCGGCATGTGGCAAAGACGGCGTCGGGAGGCCGCATCTTGGCCACAATACCATAGGGAGAAGGGGTCGGAGGCCCTCCCAAGCCGGCGCTCTCTCGGAGAGAACGACAGGACCGCCGATCAGGACAGGCGGGCAGCCGTTGGTCTCCTCCCTCGCCGCTGATGATAGCATGAACGATGCTCCTACACCCCTGCATCGGTCGATGTTGTCCGGATGGATTTGTGACCAACCGTGAGCTGAGAGAGTGTGTGGCCACCTATGTCTTGCTTAGATCTTGAGAGCATGAGAGAGTGACCGAGAAGAACCCTAGTAAAGCAAGTGCTAAGGCTCCTGCTTATATATAGTGGAGTGATTTTGTTGTACCAGCTTCAAAAAAATGCGCTCCTACGTGTACCCGCGAGTGGGTGTGAGAGAACTAGTGTGTGCGTGCATCGCTTCCCTTCGTGAGAGTACAATATACTATGCCCAAAGAATGTTTGCCACAAGAGTAATAGTTTAGGTGTGTGACGTGTGAGCTAAAAAAATGTGCGCGACGTCTTTTGTCTTTTAGAAGTTCTGACGGTAGGGTGTGAAGAGCACATATGTGTGTGACGTCTACCTGCAGATAGACGGTGGTTGCGAGAGGACTCAGGAGAGTCGTGACTCATGAGGGTGCGTGTGTGTGAGAGAGAGGGGGGCACGTATCAATGCAATGCATGTGTCTGTAAATCATTATCCGGCAAATGTTCGGCACAAGCCTTTTCCTGACGAGCGCCATAAGAACCGTTAGATCGGCATCCGACAGTGTCAGTTTTGCCATGTTATTTAACAGAATAGCCGCTCCACCTACACACAAATCTTTCACGTGAGTGTTAGCAACTTCCATATGCTCCCTTCGTTCCAAAATGCAGTGCATAGAGCTTTATTGAAAATTCAAACCTCGCAAACTTTTACCGAGTTTTGATGTACCAAATTGCACATTTAGAATACCTTGTATATATCATTTCATTCATCTTCGAGAGGTAAGTATAAAGATGGGGAGGAGTCTACAAAGAAAGACCATCATATCACTTGCAGCAATTTCAACCATCCTTTGGTGTGGAGGAATATCATAGGAACTCTATATGATATGATTTTTATAGGATTTTTTCCTTTAGAGCCAATTGGTTCATAGGAATAGATTCATATACTCGAAATTTCAAAGGAAATAAACATGATATAATTTCTATAGCTTTAGAGCCACTTGGTTCATATGAATGGATTCCTATACTCCCATAATTTGGAAGGAAAATAAACATTAGCGTATATTCAATAGAAAAGTTCCTATGATATGAACCAAATTTCATCTATTTTCTAATCCCTCCTCATAGGAATTGAGATACATGTCATCTCTAGATTCAATAGAAAAGTTCCTACGATGTGAACCAAATGACATCTCTTTTCCAATCACTACTCATAGGAATTGAGATACTCCATGTCATCTCTTTCCCTACAACTTCCATGTATAGATCTTCTATTCCTAAATAGCTAGTACAACCCACTAGTAGCTTTTTTCCAAGACATGCAACCATTGCACAAGAACTATATAGTGTGTGAATAACTTTGAAAGATGGTCGCTGGATGAGGCTAATCCGATAGTGCAGAGATGGCAAATCTGAGCACTACTGGCCGTTGGATATCATCAACATTCCACCAGATCTGCCATATGTACAATTTAGAAGACTCCATGGTTGAACTTAAGCATAATGCACAAACCTCAAAACACAAGCACTTCTCTTATGTTCTAGAATCTTCCGTATCATAATTAATTACTTTTTCTAAATGAATTGCCATTATTTGTTTTTTTACTTTATGCTTTACAATGCACAACCCCATGAATCTGAACATTTTTATAAAACTAATTGATTTTGAATGAGATGAACTATAAGAACTAAACGAACATCAACATCATGCATATGACTCAAAGCTTTACATGCTATAGTGTGTATTTATTCATAATTTGGTTTCGAAATCTCATGCGTTCAATGCATGTGTACCTTACTAGTTTTGAGTAGAGTAGCAAATTTCATGCGGCCCCGGGTATATCAAAATGCAGGGCCCATGCATCATTTCCTTTCGGTCGAACCTACGTCCACAATTTTTTGTACATACTATATCTCCACTGGTCCACGAACCTAAAATGCTGCCTCGTTCCCGTAAAACCAAGCGGCCCACACATATTTAAGGTGTCAACTCGAACTCAATCCCTCTCCCGTTTACTACGACGTGGCCCCGCATGCCGTAGTGCTCCTACAAACCCTAACGCCGCAAGCATCATCGATTTTCTTCAAGAGGATGAGGGAGAAGCCGATTTGTAGTGGAGGCGCTTTAAAAAAAAGGATATGTAGGGGAGACCCCTACCCTAGGGTGCCCTAGGTAGCTGCCGCATGCATCATTGGTTTTCTCTTTTCTTTATGCTCCTGCGCCCTAGAGTGAAATGATGGTTGCTTAGTCCATCCAGCTTAATGCGGGAAAGGTGGGGCATTGTGATTTGACCCCTCATTGCTCATTTTCTACTACTGTGGTGCTACGACCGGGGTGCCTCCAATTCCAACTGCTGCTCCGAACTTGTAATTTGGTGCATCGCACGTGGAACAAGACGGTGGATGAGCCACATGTCGGCCAAAGGGGTCCTGTTAAGTGTGTCGCCATTTCGTGTGTGGACCGACCCTGCTTGAGTTGCTACGCCAACACGACAGGAGCAGCCTACCACTTGGTTTTGCTCCTTGGTGAATCCCGACTATATTGATCTAAAAATATACTTCCGAACTACCCTCTCCATCTCGTTTTTTAGGCATCTCGGTTTATAGGGCGTGCACGTAGTTCTAGGTCATCCATTTGACTAACTAAATATGAGTTACTATGTCACAAAAAGTATATCATTGGGTTCTTAAGCGGATGTAGTTTCTAAACATATATTGTTCATCACATATATATAGCCAGTTAAATTCTCAACCTAGAACGACGTGCATGCCATGTAAACCGATACGGAGGAAGTATAGTAAAAATGAGGTGATTTTACCGAACGATCGGCAAGGGAGCATGGCATGTCATGCGGTCCCACGTGTCATGATGTACCAAGGCGATGCGCATGTCCCTCTTGAGGCAGAAGTAATACTACGTGGTTTGAGATGATGGCGAACCGAAGTGTGAAATAATGGTTGCTTTGTCCGTATGGGAAGGTGCAGCATTGTGATTTGATGCCTCATTGCTCATTACTACTACTGGGGTGGTACGACTGGGGTGCGTCCCCACTGTTGTTCTGCACTGTTATTTGGTGCTTGACACGGTGACCCGGTTGCTATATGTCCCACATGTCAGCGACAGGAAGTACAAAATTCATGAAAGCGAGCGTCGACAGAGGAGTACAAGACAGGGCTTGGGTTTTTGCTGCTTCGCGCGATCCATCGATACAAACCCGGACTAAAAAAAGGCGAGGGCGGGTCTTTTCCTGCACGGCAGGCAGGGGAAGTTTGGCATAGTCTGTTCGAGGCAAGGAGGCAGGAAGGGAAACAAGCAAATTGAGCGACTTAGTTTTGGGAAAATCTGATTTTACGGACTACGTACCCACTAGGGTTTATAGGGATCATCTAAAAACATTCGTTTTTCCGTTTTATAAGTCCCAATTCTACTACTAGTAGTAGTACCATCACATGTTGGATTTCGAGGTGCGTTAGATCACCCGATGCAAGCAGTGTCAAGAGAAAACTCACCAATGCATGTAGAAGTTCATGGAAATTTAGTGGCATTCATGGATTCATTCTAATTAATTAATGCCTCGGTAAACATAACTTCTTGAGAAAAACGAGCATACTAATTACGTGTGCAAACTACGAAATTAATTTGACCACTCATCGTCTACCATGGTTGGAGAGATTTTGAAATTGAGCCATAAACTAGAAATGAGGGAGTAGTAACTTTTGTCTTGGTTACTATTTGTGGCCTTGTATAGATGCAAAATGTATTTTTTTATAGTGGACTTGTATAAGTAAATGGAGGGAGTACTAATGGACATATATATTCCAAACAATATGATAATCTCTCTAACCAAGGTAGTAGGGACGAAGAGTAAACGGAGGGAGTAGTAAAATTTTCTCATCGCCCCGCAAGCCACCGCGCGCGTGGGCGAGGGAGCGGGCGTAAGGCGTACAGTAGTACTACTACTAGTAAGCAAGCTTCACCTCAACCTGTGAGCCACCACGCCCATGGGCGGGGGAGACAGCGTACTAAGCAAGCTTCTCATTGTTCTGCGAGTTGACGGGACACATCAAAAGTACTTCAGTTTATAGAGCCTTGCCTCTAAGGTAGGCCTCACATTGTTTGCCTCTTTTTTAACATAACGCATACATGCGGGAGTGTGAGCATTGGCTTGATGTGCATGAAAGAGAAGAATACACATTAATTTACACGACAAAGAAGGAAACAAGGTGGCTTGCAACATTGACTTAGAAGACATTAATATTTGCCTTGGTACCTGTAATATGGGTTTGTGGCCTTGTATACAAAAATCAATTCCGATAAAATTCTCGAGATACCATTTATCAGGTAAAATTCTCGAGATATCATTAGTTTTTACAAAATGGGATTACACCTGCATGGGTCAATCACAACAGGTGTTTTGTAAAAAAAATGCATCTTGATGTTCGGCGCAATGCACGGGCATCTTGCTAGTCCATGAAAACAACACATGGAAAAATTCCACGGTGAACGAGGGATTTGAATCTATTGGAAGGGGCTGTTTGGATCTTGCCCGAGGTAGACAAAATATTGGCGACCCTTTTGTCCACTTGTGCCTTTGCCACCGATGAACGAGGAATGGCTCGGGTGCTCATGCATCCTCCAGCGCGCACATTGGAGATGAGCTCGCACGAGCTGTGTTTTTTTTTGTCCCACCACGGCGCCCGAGCCGCACGTAGACTGGCCAGCAACCTTCAAATTACGCCACCCAACCGTAGACGCACACATTATGACAGCAACTCAACCAAGCAGACGAAATTCATGCAAACACGACGATATTTCATATAAAGAACGACGGAGATCATATAAAATACCGGATTTTCATCCAAACATGACAGCTTTCATTACATTCAAATGAACTACGCAGTGCTAGTTCTGGACAACAGAGGTATATAATACCTGGCCTAAATGGTCGCCCGTCGATCGAGTTGTGTTCCTCATGTCCGGCAGTACGATCACCGGACCGCCGGGAGCCCCGGAGGTATATGCTTCAGCGCAAAGGACGGCTCGCTTCCCCACTTCCCAACTAATATCATTGGCTGATGCCGAAGATGATGGTGGAAGGGGGCTTCCCCGCTTCCGTGGAGCCCATGCGGGATCGATGAAAGTCCTCGCAACAAAAGGATCCGGCAAGACACCTGTTGTGTACGCCGGCGTTGCCTCCACGGTGGCCTTCATGGGACCCAAGCGGCAGCAGCCTCCCGTGTTCTACTTCTCCTCAATGATGGCGGTGGACGCGGAGGCGCTGGCCATTGACTCGTCGCTCTCCGTGCACCCGACTTCTGCCACTGCTTGTATGGCGCGGCCGCCGGCATGGGAGTCTCGACCACAGAAATGGGAGAAGCGGTACGAGGCAACAACGTGGATGGCAACAACGATGCCCATGCGCTGCTCCTCGTCGAGCTGGCCTAGAGCGGCGAGTTGCTGAACCGCGCACCGGCTTGGGGCGGCAACTCGCTCTGTCGGGCGAGGGAAGGGAGGTGGATCAGCGAGCTGCATAGCTCGTATTCGGCGAGCTTGGCGGGCCACCCAGTCGGCTTGGATGCGGAATAACTACTCTTCGTAAGCCATTGTAAGAGTGGACAAAATGGTGAAGGAGGAGAAAGGGGAGCGGCGGAGGTGTGCGATTCTTGGCCGGCGTTTGGCATCGTTTAAATAGGAGATTAAATAGACGGCGGACGGGAAGAGCTCTGCCGGCGTTGCATTTAATGTCGGCCCGGTCATGAATGGACGTGTGTCTAGAGTGGGTTTCTCTGCTTCCACACGGGCGGGTTTCATGGAGGCGTTTGAATGCGGCAAGGAGGCGTGTTCAGCCGGGTATGCAGTGAGTGGCGCCCTCGACTCTGACGTAGGACACCATACTGTTCTTCCACTGACGTGTGGGCTCTTTGGGTACATGGCCTACATGTCAGTGACCCAACGCAGGAAGCGCACAACAGAGGAACCTTTGGTGGGCCAGGGCGGTCAGAAGCGGGCATTTCATAAACCGATGATTGTTCGTTGAGTGTGACGTCATCTTTTGCATGTAGCTAAGCCTACTATGTTGATAGCCCGTTCAATACATTGTGATTCATAAAGACCGCTGCAAACATCAATGTTCTGCTTATCACAGATAAGATTATTACCCGTAACAATCCATGTCCTTAACAAAGGGTGCATGCATGTATAGGTTGAGCGTGTGCCTTGCGTCGTGTGTTGTGTGCATGCAGGCGCGCGAGTGTTGCGTGCGTGCAAGGGTATGTTTCAGTGTTGCATGCATGTGTGCGTACGTGTGTGTGCTCGTGAGTGCATGTGTACGTGTCAGTGTTGCACGCCTTCATGTGTGCGTGTCTTGCGTCCATGCATGTGTACGTGCGGGGTGAGTGTAACACCCACGATGCGGCTATATCTCCCACGTGTCGAAGCACGACTTAGAGGCATAACCGCGTTGTGGTTTTGTCGCAAGAAGGGTCATCTTCACACAATCCCATGTAATGAGCAAGAAAGGGATAAAGAGTTGGCTTACAATCGCCACCTCACACAATGAACATATAATCCATACATCATTCAGTGTGCACACATAGTCCGACTACGGACGATGCCAAAAGAAAAGAAGATAACCTAATTGCTAAATCCCCGATCGTCCCAACTAGGCTCCACTACTGATCAACATGAAACGAAACATAGCAACAACCAAGATCTGCGTTGAGCTCCCATCTGAGCTCGGGTGCATCATCTGCACTGGTATCATCGGCACCTGCAACTATTGTGATAGTATCTGGTGAGTCACGAGGACTCAGCAATCTCAAAACCCGCGAAATCAAGACTATTTAAGCTTATGGGTAGGAAGTGGTAATGAGGTGGAGTTGCAGCAAGCACTAAGCAAATATGGTGGCTAACATATGCAAATAAAAGCGAGAAAAGAAGCAACAGAACGGTCAAGAAGCTAGAAGTGATCAAGAAGTGATCCTGAAACTACTTATGCACAATCATAACACAAAGACCATGTTCACTTCCCGGACTCCGCCGAGAAGAGATCATCACGGCTACACACGCGGGTGAGGCATTTTAATTAAGTCAAGTGTCAAGTTCTACAACCGGACATTAACAAATTCCCATCCGCCCCATAACCACGGGCATGGCTCTCGAAAGTTTATACCCTACAGGGGTGTCCCAACTTAGCCCATCACAAGCTCTCATGGTCAACAAAGGATATTCCTTCTCCCAGGAAGACCCGATCAGTCTCGGAATCCCGGTTTACAAGACATTTCGACAATGGTAAAAGAAGACCAGCAAAGCCGCCTGATGTGCCGACAAATCCCGATAGGAGCTGCACATATCTCGTTCTCAGGGCACACCGGATGAACACTACGTACAACTAAAAACAGACCTCAAGTTTCCCCGAGGTGGCGCTGCAAGTGGCTCTAGTTCGGACCAACACTCGAAGGAGCACTGGCTCGGGGGGTATAAAATAAAGATGACCCTTGAGTCTGCAGAACCCAAGGGAAAGGTATAGGTGGTAGGTAGGCAAATGTAAAACCAAAGTTGGGCCTTGCTGGAGGAGTTTTATTCAAAGCAAACTGTCAAGGGGGTCCCATAAATCACCCAACCGCGTAAGGAACGCAAAATCAAGGAACATAACACCGGTATGACGGAAACTAGGGCGGCAAGAGTGGAACAAAACACGAGGCATAAGGCCGAGCCTTCCACCATTTACCAAGTATATTGGTGCATTAATTAAATAAGAGATATTGTGATATACCAACATAATCATGTCCATCATGGAGCAATCTTCAACTTCACCTGCAACTAAGAACGCTATAAGAGGGGCTGAGCAAAAGCGGGTAACATAGCCAAACAACGGTTTGCTAGGAAGGGTGACAAGTGTTAGAGGCTGACATGGCAATATGGGAGGCATGGTAATCAAGTGATAGGTAGCGCAACATAGCGATAGAACGAAGAAACTAGCAAGCAAAGATAGAAGTGATATTGAGGGTAATGGTCATCTTGCCTGAGATCCCGCAAGGAAGAAGAACGAGTCCATGAAGAAGACAAACGCACGTAGTCGAACGAATCCTCACAACTCTGGAACGAAACCGAAGCTAATGAGAGAAGCAAACCGGAAAGAAGCAAACAAAATGGTAAACACACAAGCATAAACATGTCATGATGCACAATCAAGTATGATGCATGTCCGGTTTAAATAGGCATGGCATGGCAAAGGGCAACAAACAAAACTACAAGTTAAGTGGAGCTCAATATGCAACAAGTTGCATATTGATGAAACACCACATCAATTATTTAGTTCTCTCTCGTTTAGGAACACAACAATATTACATGTTGTTATAAACATGGCAAGAGGTGAATCATAAATTAAACTACCTATCTAGGCAAGTTTAAGTGAGGCCGGAAACAAGAAACAACAACTCCGTAAATCCCCACATTTCAATTAGTAATTTTAAATCAAACAACAATTTTAAGCATTTAAAAGTTGTTATCATGATGCGGATGACATATGCAAGTTTTAGGCAATTTTTATGAAAATATTGACATGAGCATGTTATGAAGCATTTGGTTACCATGGCGGAATGAAAGGGGTGCCACGGCAACAACAACGGAAATGTTGCCACGGCAACATTCCGATGATCCGACAACTCGTCGAGATGTTGGTGCAAAAGAAAGTGTGGACGTATGGAACATGCAAAAGGTGGGGTGATCCCGGATACCGGGTTCCCACGTGTCGGTGGCATGGCAAAAGAGGGGCATCGCAAGGACGATTCGATCACGGTGCAAAACTCGAGCATCTCATACAACACACAAGCATTCGTTCACGGGCGGTCGTCTCGGGGTTATACCTTCGAAGCGTGCATTTTTGGGGCGGATCGAGTTCAATACGGTGTAGGGGAAGTAGACGTTCTCGGGACGGTCGTAGTGGAAGTAGTGGTACACGACGACGGTAGTCGTACACGAGTTGTAGTCCAACTTGACAGAGCCAATGTCCTCAAGGGTAGTCGTGGTACTTGGGGTCTTCGAACTTGCCGGTCTCGGTTCTCGCGACGGTAGTGGTACACGGCAATCGTATTCGAACTTGAAGGGGTCGTCAATGTAGTGGCACTTGGCGTGCAGGTGGTCTCCGAGAAACTTGACAGGCCGGTTGCTCCGAGTCCTCGGTCCTCATGCTACTTGCCGAAATCCAAGAGGGTCTTGGAGAGATCCGGGACAACACAAAAGGCTTCGGGTCGACGGCAGCAAGGCAACGCAAAAGGGGCTGGCGCGAGCAAGGAAAGGCAGCAGCATGGGCATGGCTGCTACCTGAGTCCAAGGTAGAGGGCAGCCGGGGCTGGGAATGGGCGCCGGAGAGGAAGCAGACGAGTTGCGGGGCGGGTCCATGCACGATGTGGACAGAGGAGGTGATCGACTCGACCTGCTCGATCCCGAGCAGGGCAGAACAAGTGGTCGTCACCGTGGCAACAGGCAACGACAACGTCTTGGCGCAGGCGGCGGGGAATGGAGCGGCAGCGAGGTAGGGGAGATCTTGCCGGACCTGCAACTGCGGCTGATGATGGCAGCACAGGAGAGCTTGGGGTCGGCCCTGGCGTCAACTTGACCAGGGAGATGGCGGAGGGGCTTGGAGCAGCGGGGACGGCTTTGGGAAGCTCCGGCGAGGGCACCGGTGGTCGCGGACGGGCGAAGCGACGACGAGGAGGTCAGGGATGCGGAAGACAGCGATGAGAGGCCAGCGACGCGGGATCGCCGGATGGCGCAGGGACGAAGCAGCAAGAGGAGGCGCCCGGGGATGGCTCGGGCTCCAGGAGCTCGGGCGTGGTGCGGCAAGGGACAGGAGGAGACGATGGGGATCGGGCACCGGTACGAGGGGATCCTCCCCTGTGGCGGCGCTGGAGGGAGGGGATCAAGACAATGGGGATCGAGCTGAGCGAGGGGCTAGGGTTTAGGTATAGGTGGGCGACTGGGCCTTGGGCTATCTCGGTGAAGAGCAGAAAAGGCCAGGAGGAGTTGGGCTGCACTGGATCTCTCCCCCCTCTTAAATCTTTCGAAATCTTTTCCGAAAACATAAAATTGCAATGAAAGAAAGGAGAGAAAAGAAAGGGGTTAGGGAAAGGATTTGGGCAAGAGGTTAATTTCCCTGGACTCACAAAAATAGGCTTGATCCAAGAAAAATATAAAGTGAGGGTGGGCGTGGAGTTGAATTCCACCTCATTGGAATTTAATTCAAATGAGTGTGAGAAAGAAGTGGGTATACAGTATGTCCAAAAATGTTGAGAAATTTGGTGGAGCTCAGGAGAATGACGAAAGAATTTATGGGCAGAGTTGGAGACCAAGAATTGAGATAACAAAGGCATTGGGATTTATTTGCAAGTGTGTTATGATCAATACCAAATAATGGAATATTTATTATAGCTCCCTAATAATAGTAGGAGAATTTCAATGTGTTTTAAAGAGAAATCACAATGTGAATATACCTCGATTTAAATAGATCAATGCTCTATGCAATTTATTTAGGTGAGTTTTAAAAAGGGGTTGCATGATGAAATGATGGGATGCAAAAGATGCAATGATGAATGCAACAAACAAAACAAATAACACGACGAAACTCAAAGTAGCTGGAAGTCTTCTGGAGCGTCGGTCTCGGGGCATTACAACACTCCACCACTACAGGAGGATCTCGTCCCGAGATCTAGGATGGTACCGGAGGGAAGCGGAAGAGCAAGAGGTAAAACCAAGTTGGTTCTTTGACGAACGAGTGAAACCAAAGAACCTCGAGAGGTTGAAAACTTGAAAGAATAACACAATAGAGTTGAACGAAATTGAGAGCATTCCAGTAGAAAAGAGAAACAAGAAACACCATGTTAACATTGGAGGTTCCAAAGCTGTGAATGACGAGCACAATGAACAAGAAGGAATTGAAACCACTCTGGTTGAAACGACATAAGAATGATATAATTTTGGCAGCACTCCGACAGTAAATGGAAGGAATTGAACATGAACTTGAGAAGATGGGGTGATACTTGACGAAATCAACAACACACTGCCTCCGAAACTATTGAAAGAATGACACAATGGGTAAGAAGGATTTCAGACAACACTCCGGTTGAAAAGAGAGGCAAAACTTGATAAGATGAAAGAACTTGAATAAAAAAACATGACACTCCGGTTAAATGGATAAGCACAAAAAGAACATGATCCTCACAATTCGAGATGATGAGTGAAAAGAGCAACATCATAATGCCTCCGGAAGAAAGAATAGAAGATAGATCATTGGAATAACAGAATGAAGAAGAAAATGCCAACTTCTGCCACAAATGAGCTTGGAAAGCACCCTTCCAAGAAGGTTATAACGGGGTTGTTGGAAAACCAACAACGAAACAAATAAGCCTGTAGTGGGCTTATGAAAAACATCTCAAAATTATGAGGTAACAACCGGCCACTAACTGAAACAATTGCTTGCTTGAGATCAACGAAGAGATGAAAAACTTCTTCACCGAGATGAGAAGGAGAAAATTGGATCATTGATAAGCACCACAAATAGCTACATTCCTTAGGGAAGGCTGTAGGTGAGATATAACCCAATATAACTCCAACAAAAGATTGATTGGTTGAAAAGATCTCTTGAAGGAACAGAAAATGATGGATTTAAATATGTTAGTCTTGAAAACTTGTGAATCATGAAACACGAAGGAAAATTATCAAGAATGACATAACACCGCCTCAAAAGATAAGGTAGGAAGAATTGCACTTCGGATGCAAGATGAAGAATGCTTAAACTCCTCAAAACAAAACATGTGTTGGGCACCATGTTTATTTAAGAGTATAGCTTGGTGGGTCATAACTTCGAGAGAAATCTTGAAGAACAATTGAAGAATGAAAAGAATCCTTGATGAACCACCATGTAGAGCCTCAATGAAGAACTCCGGTAATAAAAGGATGATAAAAAGAAAGAGAAGTTGCAAATACAAGGTGAAGCCTTGCGATGATTTAGATGGATCTTCGCGACAAGATAATGCGGAAAACATGGACCTCCAGAAAAGAAAAGATGAAGCATCTCGAACCGAGAAAAATGACATGATGAACAACTCTGGAAAGAAGAAACTAGATTACCTAGATGAAACAATAATAAGAATTACGTTATGCGTATCCTTCACCATTTTAAATTGATGACAAGCAATGGATTGGCATACTACTTATTCTCGTAGAAAGGATTAAGAGGGATATAGCGTAAACTTGAGAAGGTCTTCAACGAACCACCGGTAGGATTGAAACAACGAATGAATTGATATGATAACGAAGGAAGAGAAATCTTGAATGAACCGCAATAAGAATTGAAAATGAAAATAGCAAAGGCACAATTCGCCGGGAAGATTTGGAAAACGAATGAAGATACTTGAGAGAATTTAGATACAAGAGAACAAAGAGATCATGAACTGATCAGAGGATATTTGAACGATTCACCGGTAAGATTTGGAGAATGAGAGCTGAAAGTTAAGAATGAATAATTCTGATATGATGGGCTCTGGAGAATCAAACAGAAGAGACTCCTGAATTGCTCTGGATGGGTGAAAAGAACTCTCACAATCAAAAAAACAATTATGAGAGGATGGCGGCAAGCTTGAACTATGCATCTTTGGAAGAAAGGGTAAGGACTGAAGAGAAACTCTTCTTCGGTCTTCAAATGCAGAGAAAGATGAGGAGAAACACCACCATGACTTGTTGAGGTACTCCGGAGTGAAGAGAAGAAAGGTTGAACCAGCGATGAAAAGAATATGAAAGCGAACTTGGAGGATACATTTGACTGTTGAATAATCATTCTTATGTCAAACTTTGAAAGAATTTGAGAATCGCTCCGGATAAGTTAGAAGAGTCAGGTAAGATCTTGGAAAAAGACCTGTGGGTTAGGGAGCACTAAAAGATACACCATTGCACGATTGATTGAAAGGGGGGATTGCACCGGTTGAATTAAATGGCTTGAATGAGATAACAACCTCAAAATAACTTGAACAGATTGAGAATGGAAACACGAATCTTCCAAGATATCTTTAACACTCCGGATAAGAACTGGCCAAGGTGAATAAATAAGAGAGCCTTGGATAAGAAATTCACATGGGAAGATATGTGAAACAAAAGGAAGAGACATGATCAACACCAAAACTTGCATTTAATCCACCGGAGAAGAAAATAGATGAAGAGTAATGAACTTGAAGCTCTGTTAGTATCTTCGTGAGAATCACCGGATAAGAACATTGGGTTAAAAGAGTGAAGAGACTTCACATGAATAAATGGATACTTGATTAAAATATATGAGTCCTTGAAGTTAAGGGTGGTAGGGTGGGAAAACAAAGGCAACTTGGGGCAGATGGAATGGATACCGTTGAGAAAACTTAGAATTGATCTTGCGGATGTTGAGATGGTCGGATTCACTTGAAGAGAAGCACGCCGGTTGAAAAAGAATTAACATGACGACCTCGATGATCAAGAAGGATTAGTATTCACATAGCAATATGAGAACACCGTTTTGGAAAGGTATGGATTCAACATTTGACTTCGAATCAACTCGAATACCACAAATAAAACAAAACAAAGGATTTGGCTTGCAGAATAAGCCGGAACAAACATATGATAGAGATTACGTCCAAAGTTTTCGTGGTGGGGGCCACACGAGCTCGATCGTACAGCACCATCATGTACAAGGTAGTGCACATGACATACGAAGCGTCCCCGAACCATCATAGCCAAGGGTTCTTTAAGGCACAACGAGACCACTCTAAAAACGACCGTGGATAGGCGGACCACTAGACGTCGAACCCCAATCTCATATCATGCATCTGTCGAAAAGAAAAAAACTAGAGCTACTTGAATTCCCACCTATAAAACTCCCGAATCTTTCTGGTTATGCAATCTGGTGTTGGGGATACAAGGGAAGCAATATATATCTCACCCAAAACTTGCAATTCCTACATCCAAGTTGTATCCATCCGTCAACACATAACCAAGAAACCTTCAGAAATCATGTACCCCAACCTTCGAAAAGCATCCGTTATATGAGCTATGGGAATACTCCCGAACTCCCCCCCCCAGTACTGGGTGGCGTCGAGGTTATCTCACCAACAACTGCATAAAAGAGATTTTCGATGTCGGCAAAACTCAGGTATTCCAGAACTGCAACGATAAAATTATGATGGCAACACCTTAGAGCTCAACTCCCCGGGACACTGCCACAACCCCTAAATGTCAGGAGGTACCAAGAACAATGTTCTCGTCATAAAAATATCAGAACATTCCCAAGATACCCGCATGATCCTAAAAAAATTAGTGAAATTGGACAGGAGGAAACTCAAAACATCTACGGACCGAGGAGTAAAAAGAATCCTACTCTCCGATATATATAATCCTAAGACTCAAAACGTTTTATTCTACACTCAACAATGCCAGCGATTCGATCAAGCAGGGGGCTCCTAAGTCCATGCATGTGTACGTGTGGGGTGAGTGTAACACCCACGATGCGGCTATATCTCCCACGTGTCGAAGCACGACTTAGAGGCATAACCGCATTGTGGTTTTCTCGCAAGAAGGGTCATCTTCACACAATCCCATGTAATGAACAAGAAAGGGATAAAGAGTTGGCTTACAATCGCCACTTCACACAATGAACATATAATCCATACATCATTCAGAGTACACACATAGTCCGACTACGGACGAAGCCAAAAGAAAAGAAGATAACCCAACTGCTAGATCCTCGATCGTCCCAACTGGGCTCCACTACTGATCAACATGAAACAAAACATAGCAACGACCAAGATCTGCGTTGAGCTCCCATATGAGCTCGGGTGCATCATCTGCACTGGTATCATCGGCACTTGCAACTGTTGTGATAGTATCTGGTGAGTCACGAGGACTCAGCAATCTCAAAACCCATGCAATCAAGACTATTTAAGCTTATGGGTAGGAAGTGGTAATGAGGTGGAGTTGCAGCAAGCACTAAGCAAATATGGTGGCTAACATATGCAAATAAAAGCGAGAAGAGAAGCAACGGAACGGTCGAGAAGCTAGAAGTGATCAAGAAGTGATCCTGAAACTACTTACGCACAATCATAACACAAAGACCGTGTTCACTTCCCGGACTCCGCCTAAAAGAGACCATCACGGCTACACACGTGGTTGATGCATTTTAATTAAGTCAAGTGTCAAGTTCTCTACAACCGGACACTAACAAATTCCCATCTGCCACATAACCGCGGGCACGACTCTCAAAAGCTTATACCCTGCAGGGGTGTCCCAACTTAGCCCATCACAATCTCTCACGGTCAACGAAGGATATTCATTCTCCCAGGAAGACCCGGTCAGTCTCGGAATCCCGGTTTACAAGACATTTCGACAATGGTAAAACAAGACCAGTAAAGCCGCCCGATGTGCTGACAAATCCCAATAGGAGCTGCACATAGCTCGTTCTCAGGGCACACCGGATGAACACTACATACAACTATAACCAGACCTCAAGTTTCCCCGAGGTGACGCTGCAAGTGGCTCTAGTTCGGACCAACACTCGAAGGAGCACTGGCCCGGGGGGGTTTAAAATAAAGATGACCCTTGAGTCTGCAGAACCCAAGGGAAAGGTATAGGTGGTAGGTAGGCAAATGTAAAACCAAAGTTGGGCCTTGCTGGAGGAGTTTTATTCAAAGCGAACTATCAAGGGGGGCCCATAAATCACCCAACCGTGTAAGGAACACAAAATCAAGGAACACAACACAGGTATGACGAAAACTAGGGCGGCAAGAGTGGAACAAAACACCAGGCATAAGGCCGAGCCTTCCACCCTTTACCAAGTACATAGGTGCACTAATTAAATAAGAGATATTGTGATATCCTAACATAATCCTGTCCATCATGGAGCAATCTTCAACTTAACCTGCAACTAACAACGCTATAAGAGGGGCTGAGCAAAAGAGGGTAACATAGCCAAACAACGGTTTGCTAGGAAGGGTGAAAAGGTTAGAGGCTGACATGGCAATATGGGAGGCATGGTAAACAAGTGATAGGTAGCGCAGCATAGAGATAGAACGAAGCAACTAGCAAGCAAAGATAGAAGTGATATCGTGGGTAATGGTCATCTTGCCTGAGATCCCGCAAGGAAGAAGAACGAGTCCATGAAGAAGACAAACGCACGTAGTCGAACGAATCCTCACAAATCTGGAACAAAACCGAAGCTAACGAGAGAAGCAAATCGGAAAGAAGAAAACAACATGGTAAACACACAAGCATAAACATGTCATGATGCACAATCAAGTATGATGCATGTCCGGTTTAAAGAGGCATGGCATGGCAAAGTGCAACAAACAAAACTACAAGTTAAGTGGAGCTCAATATGCAACAAGTTGCATATTGACGAAACACCACATCAATTATTTAGTTCTATCTCGTTTAGTAACACAAAAATATTACATGTTGTTATAAACTTGGCAAGAGGTGAAACATAAATTAAACTACCTATCTTGGCAAGTTTAAGTGAGGCCGGAAAGAAGAAACAACAATTCCGGTAAATCCCGAGATGTCAATTAGCAATTTTAAAGCAAACAACAATTTTAAGCATTTAAAAGTTGTTATCATGATGCGGATGACATATGCAAGTTTTATGCAATTTTTATGAAAATATTGACATGAGCATGTTATGAAGCATTTGGTCACCATGGCGGAATGAAAGGGGCACTACTAGGAAAAGGCCTACTAGTGGCGCACCAGTTTTGCCTACTAATGGCGCACTACTGGTGCGCCACTAGTACCACGCCACTAGTATTATATACTAATGGCGCACCATAGGTGCACCATTAGTATACCAGATACTAATGGTGCACCATGTGGTGCGCCATTAGTATACCGTTCGGTGCTCCACTGGTATTCCCTCCAGGTGCGCCACTAATAACCTTATAGGTGCGCCACTAGTAATAAAGGAAGGTGCAACACTAATAAGGGCTTAAATGCGCCACTAGTAATGTATTTGGAAAACAAAAAAAATCCAATTTTACAGAAAACAACCTATAAGGAAAATAATTTAAAAACAAAAAATGAAATAGAATCATATTTTTTATTATAGTAAGAGTATTACAATGTCTTTACAAGTATCCAATAAAAGGAAAATTGCAAGGAAATAAAAGAAAATCCTAAAACTAATCATCTAGTAATCTTTTCTTCTTTTTCTTCATTTTATCCCTGCAAAATGTAACAAAATAAACAGAAATACAAACAAACTATTTATAACATGTCAATACTGTCATTTTTTATAACATGTCAATACTGTCTTTTCCAGAATTACATGGTGTGAATATTGTATGAGTAAGATTATAATGGAAATGAATTGCAGAGGACATATGAGGTTCAACACTAATCATCGACAACAAAATCGTGCAAGAAATGATTGATCAGTAAATGGACAACCTTCTTAGAGATTGTCATGCGATGTCCAATGAATCAACAGGAAATAAGTAACATGCCTTCCAAGACATAATTCACTACTACACATAAATGTATATTCCAAACTGAAGAACGTGCTAATATGTAATCATCATTTAGAGATACCCAACTGGAAGACCATTCATTTGGTCGAAAAATGACCTACTTAACTAGTCCTTAACCATCCATCATGCGCAAGAGCAAAGATAAAGATGGGCCTTGCAGCAGCGCCCAGCCCTTGGAATAGTCCATTGCATTACGTGGAACATGCTCAGATTAAGCACTATATCATCACAACTTAACAAAAGTAAATCTGAGACACATCAAAACTAAAGATTCATCCTACTTGAGGATCGTCACTAATCATGGACACCAAAATCTTCCATTTGCAAGAAATGCTTCATGAGTAAATGCATAACCTTTTGGCATATAAAGCTTACACATTTTTTTGCATCCAGTAGCAATTAGGTAACGAAAACAGTGAGAGGCTTAGATGGGGTACAAATTGAAATAACACTGTCCAATAGTAAAAGAACCATAGCTAGTAACTGACCAACACTGTCCACACACGCATCATACTAGAGCAAGACCTCATCAGGCCACACCCTAGCGTATGAATAGACCAACACTGTCCACACACGCATCATACAAGACCAAGACCTCATCGATGTCATCCATGGATGACTCCTACTCCATCCAAATCAAACAAACAAATGAGAAGGGGTTGAGATACAGAGCTAGCAACCAATTTTTACAGAGAAGTTCTAAAATTTTCTGGGTTCATATATTCAGCATGTTGACAAACAGAGGCAGTGTAGCGCACTAGGCTAGAGCTTAGAGCTATGCATGTACATTGATTGTTATAGCAGTGCACCGACAACTACTTGTTTAGATGCATATAAATCATCTCCTTGCTTGAAGTAGAAAGAAAGAAGAGTAAAGGGCCCTGAAGATGTTGACTACTCACTTAATTAGAAGGTAGTGAGAGAATCCCTTGCCCAGTTGGGACGAGTTTCAGACCGGCGGTGGAACTTGTTCTTGCCTGTTGAGGATCCTCAATGGACAAGAGAATGAAGGCATCATCAGCTGACACACAAAAAAGGGCTCTCTGAAAACTAAAAGGACCATGGGGGTGCTGCTGCTTACCGAAGCTAGGAGCCATCTTGTCGGAGGGGAGTTTGCCCTCGTACACGGCATGGTCGTTGGCCCAGCTCGGCTGCACCACACTGGAGCAAGCGACCAAGGCACTGGTCTTGCGTCGAGTTGTGTTGACAACGGAAGAAAGTCCGGTCTTACACACAAGTAAAGACTGAATGTTCAGTGGCATGTATGTACATTATAGTGGCAATCCATACAGAATAAAAATGACGCCACTTGTGGCATCAGATAAATTGAACCAAGCGGGCCAATGGATCAATTTGACGGACAAATTAACCCAAAAGCATGGCATGTACGACATCCATCCATCCAACCAGCAAGCATCAATTAAAGTGCTCATTCATTCATTCATTTATTCATTCAGGAGACATGATGAGATGGATATAGTGAGCAATCTAACCTAACAATCCGTCCATAAACAGCAGGCAATGGAATTAATTAAGCCCGAATCTGGGCATGGAGATGCAAAAGCACAAGAGAAGAGGAAGAGACCGAGAGGTGCATTCAGATTGAAACTGAACTGAACTGCACAATGTCAATCAACACCACCAGAAAGAAGAATTGCAATCAATCAAATTGGCAAGCTAGATAAGATGTGCTCACCATGTCCACCTGCAGTAGGCAGAGGAGGAGGGAGTAGCCATGCGTCGTGCACCTGTAGCAGCAGTAGCAGCAGCTCGTCCGGAGCAGCCTGCCCTGCACATAAAACGAACCAATGAGGGGACGGGAGGGGAGATGAAGAAGATGGCATGCAGCCACACGCACCATGGTCGGGGTCGGAGATCCGTCGCCGGAGATGGCTTGCAGCCGTCATCTATCGCCGGAGGTTGAGGCGACGTACCTCCATGGCTAGGCCAGGCTAGGGTTTCTGGCATCTCCGTCCTGGCTTCTGTCGGCCCTGCATGGATGGTCGCGGCTCAGGTCGACGACGGGACGATGCGCCGTGGATCTGGATCTCGGCGCTCCTCACCTCTCTAGAAGCTCGTCGGAGAAGGCCTTCCCTTCCCTCCCCTCCTCTCCTCTACTGAGAGAGAAGAGGAGAGAAGAGAGGAGAAGGTGAGGTGCGGCAGCGCTGCAGGGAGAGGAGGCCGCCATGACCGGGCTCCTCCTGCTGCCATGGTCGCCATGGCATCGGGCTAGGGTCTCGGCCCGACCAGGCAGACAGAGGAGAGGATAGGGAGGTCGCCGGCGCGGCGTGGATGTGGAGAGGAGGCCGCCGGAGAGGTGATGCGGAAGAGGAGATCGGCGACGGTGTTGGGTCAGAGCCGGAGGAGAGGCGGGTGGCTGTGTCAGGAGGAAGGGAAGGGGAGAAAACGTGACTAGAGGGAGGGGATAAGGGGTGATAGCATTAGCGCACCGGTAGGGAGTGCGCCATACGTATAGATAGCAATGGCGCATCTCTTATTGGTGCGCCATTACTAGTTAAAACTAGTAATGGCGCACTTTCCCCCTGGTGCGCCACTCCTAAGTCTGGGGAGGGGTGTGGGGCCAGGACAAAACTACTAATGGCGCACCAGACACTAGGTGCGCCATTAGTAATATGGCCACTAATTGCTCACCCATATCTGGTGCGCCATTGCTATATAGTAGTGGAGCACCACATGTCTGGTGCGCCATTAATTTCCATATCATCTATAGCCCTTTTCCTAGTAGTGGGGTGCCACGGCAACGACAACAGAAATGGTGCCACGGCAACATTCCGATGATTCGACAACTCGTCGAGATGTCGGTGCAAAAGAAAGTGTGGACGTACGGAACATGCAAAAGAAGGTGGGGTGATCCCGGATACCGGGTTCCCACGTGTCGGTGGCATGGCAAAAGAGGGGCATCGCAAGGACAATTCGATCACGGTGCAAAACTTGAGCATCTCATACAACACACAAGCATTCATTCACGGGCGGTCGTCTCGGGGTTATACCTTCGGAGCGTGCATTTTCGGGGCGGATCGAGTTCGATGCGGTGTAGGGGAAGTAGACGTTCTCGGGATGGTCGTAGTGGAAGTAGTGGTACACGGCGACGGTAGTCGTACACGAGTTGTAGTCCAACTTGACAGAGCCAATGTCCTCGAGGGTAGTCGTGGTACTTGGGGTCTTCGGACTTGCCGGTCTCGGTTCTTGCGATGGTAGTGGTACACGGCAACCGTAGTCGAACTTGAAGGGGTCGTCAACATAGTGGCACTTGGCGTGCAGGTGGTCTCCGAGAAACTTGACAGACCGGTTGCTCCGAGTCCTCGGTCCTCATGCTACCTGCCGAAATCCAAGAGGGTCTTGGCGAGATCCATAACAACAAAAAAGGCTTCGGGTCGACGGCAGCAAGGCAACGCAAAAGGGGCTGGCACGAGCAATGCAAGGCAGGAGCATGGGCATGGCTGCTACCTGAGTCCAAGGCAGAGGGCGGCCGGGGCTGGGAACGGGTGCCGGAGAGGAAGCAGACGAGTTGCGGGGTGGGTCCAGGCACGATGTGGACAGAGGAGGTGAGCGACTCGACCTGCTCGATCCCGAGCAGGGCAGAAGAAGTGGTCGTCACCGTGGCAACAGGCAACGGCAACGGCCTGGCGCAGGCGGCGGGGAATGGAGCGGCGGCTAGGTAGGGGAGATCTTGCCGGACCTGCAACTGCGGCTGATGACGGCAGCACAGGAGAGCTTGGGGTCGGCCCTGGCGTCAACTTGACTAGGGAGATGGCAGAGGGGCATGGAGCAGCAGGGACGGCTTGTGGAAGCTCCGGCAAGGGCACCGGTGGTCGCGGATGGGCGAAGCGACGACGAGGAGGTCAGGGATGCGGAAGACGGTGATGAGAGGCGAGCGACGCGGGGTTGCCGGATGGCGCAGGGACGAAGCAGCAAGAGGAGGCGCTCGGGGACGGCTCGGGCACCAAGAGCTCGGGCGTGGTGCGGCAAGGGACAGGAGGAGACGATGGGGATCGGGCACTGGTACGAGGGGCTCCTCCCCTGTGGTGGCGCTGGAGGGAGGGGATCGAGAGAATGGGGTTCGAGCTGAGCGAGGGGCTAGGGTTTAGGTATAGGTGGTCGACTGGGCCTTGGGCTATCTCGCTGAAGAGGGGAAAAGGCCAGGAGGAGTTGGGCTGCGCTGGATCTCTCTCCCCCTCTTAAACCTTTCAAAATCTTTTCTGAAAACAGAAAATCACAATGAAAGAAATGAGAGAAAAGAAAGGTGTTAGGGAAAGGATTTGGGCCAGAGGTTAATTTCCCTGGACTCACAAAAATAGGCTTGATCCAAGAAAAATAGAAAGTGAGGGTGGGCATGGAGTTGAATTCCACCTCATTTGAATTTAATTCAAATGAGTGTGATAAAGAAGTGGGTATACGGTATGTCCAAAAATGTTGAGAAATTTGGTGGAGCTCGGGAGAATGACGAAAGAATTTATGGGCAGGGTTGGAGACCAACAATTGAGATAACAAAGGCATTGGGATTTATTTGCAAGTGTGTTATGATCAATTCCAAATAATGGAATATTTATTATAGCTCCCTAATAATAGTAGGAGACTTTGAATGTGTTTTAAACAGAAATCACCATGTGAATATGCCCTGATTTAAATAGATCAACGATTTATGCAATTTATTTAAATGATTTCTAAAAAGGGGTTGCATGATGAAATGATGGGATGCAAAAGATGCAATGATGAATGCAACAAACAAAACAAATAACACGACGAAACTCGGAGTAGCTGGAAGTCTTCTGGAGCGTCGGTCTCGGGGCGTTACAACACTCCACCACTACAAGAGGATCTCGTCCCGAGATCTAGGATGGCACCGGAGGGAAGTGGAAGAGCAAGAGGTAAAACCAAGTTGCTTGTTTGACAAACGAGTGAAACCAAAGAACCTCGAGAGGTTGAAAACTTGAAAGAATAACACAATAGAGTTGAACAGAATTGAGAGCATTCTAGTAGAAAAGAGAAACAAGGAACACCATGTTAACGTTGGAGGTTGCAAAGCTGTGAATGATGAGCACAATGAACAAGAAGGAATTGAAACCACTCTGGTTGAAACGAGATAAGAATGATATAATTTTGGCAGCACTCCGACTGTAAATGGAAGGAATTGAACATGAACTTGAGAAGATGGGGTGATACTTGACGAAATCAACAACACACTGCCTCCGGAACTATTGAAAGAATGACACAATGGGTAAGAAGGATTTCAGACAACACTCCGTTGAAAAGAGAGGCAAAACTTGATAAGATGAAATAACTTGAATAAAAAAACATGACACTCCGGTTAAATGGGTAAGCACAAAAAGAACATGATCCTCACAATTCAAGATGATGAGTGAAAAGAGCAACATCACAATGCCTCCGGAAGAAAGAATAGAAGATAGATCATTGGAATAACAGAATGAAGAAGAAAATGCCAACTTCTGCCACAAATGAGCTTGGAAAGCACCCTTCCAAGAAGGTTATAATGGGGTTGTTGGAAAACCAACAACGAAATGAATAAGCCTGTAGTGGGCTTATGAAAAACATCTCAAAATTATGAGGTAACAACTGGCCACTAACTGAAACAACTGCTTGCTTGAGATCAACGAAGAGATGAAAAACTTCTTCACTGAGATGAGAAGGAGAAAATTGGATCATTGATAAGCACCACAAATAGCTACATTCCTTAGGGAATGCTGTAGGTGAGATATAACCCAATATAACTCCAACAAAAGATTGATTGGTTGAAAAGATCTCTTGAACGAACAGAAAATGATGGATTTAAATATGTTAGTCTTGAAAACTTATGAATCATGAAACACGAAGGAAAATTATCAAGAATGGCATAACACCGCCTCAAAAGATAAGGTAGGAAGAATTGCACTTCGGATGCAAGATGAAGAATGCTTGAGCTCCTCAAAACAAAACATGTGTTGGGCACCATGTTTATTTAAGAGTATAGCTTGGCGGGTCATAACTTCGAGAGAAATCTTGAAGAACAATGGAAGAATCAAAAGAATCCTTGATGAACCACCATGTAGAGCCTCAATGAAGAACTCCGGTAATAAAATGATGATAAAAAGAAAGAGAAGTTGCAAATACAAGGTGAAGCCTTGCGATGATTTAGATGGAGCTTCGCGACAAGATAATGTGGAAAACTTGGAACTCCGGAAAAGAAAAGATGAAGCGTCTCAAACCGACAAAAATGACATGATGAACAACTCTGGAAAGAAGAAACTAGATTACCTAGATGAAACAATAATAAGAATTACATTATGCGTATCCTTCACCATTTTAAATTTATGACAAGCAACGGATTGGCATACTACTTATTCTCGTAGAAAGGATTAAGAGGGATATAGCGTAAACTTGAGAAGGTCTTCAACGAACCACCGGTAGGATTGAAACAACGAATGAATTGATATGATACGAAGGAAGAGAAATCTTGAATGAACCGCAGTAAGAATTGAAAATGAAAATAGCAAAGGCACAATTCGCCGGGAAGATTTGGAAAACGAATGAAGATACTTGAGAGAATTTATATACAATAGAACAAAGAGATCATGAACTGATCAGAGGATATTTGAACGATTCACGGGTAAGATTTGGAGAATGAGAGCTGAAAGCTAAGAATGAATAATTTTGATATGATGGGCTCCAGAGAATCAAACTGAAGAGACTCCTGAATTGCTCTGGATGGGTGAAAAGAACTCTCACAATCGAAAAAACAATTATGAGAGGATGGCGGCAAGCGTGAACTACGCATCTTTGGAAGAAAGGGTAAGGACTGAAGAGAAACTCTTTTTCGGTCTTCAAATACAGAGAAAGACGAGGAGAAACACCACCATGACTTGTTGAGGTACTCCGGAATGAAGAGCGGAAAGGTTGAACCAGCGATGAAAAGAATATGAAAGCGAACTTGGAGGATACATTTGACTATTGAGTAATCATTGTTATGTCAAACTTTGAAAGAATTTGAGAATCGCTCCGGATAAGTTAGAAGAGTCAGGTAAGATCTTGGAAAAAGACCTGTGGGTTAGGGCCCACTAAAAGATACACCATTGAACGATTGATTGAAAGGGGGATTGCACCGGTTGAATTAAATGGCTTGAATGAGATAACAACCTCAAAATAACTTGAACGGATTGAGAATGGAAACACGAATCTTCCAAGATATCTTCAACACTCCGGATAAGAACTGGGCAAGGTGAATAAATAAGAGAGCCTTGGATAAGAAATTCACATGGGAAGATATGTGAAACAAAAGGAAGAGACATGATCAACACCAAAACTTGAAATTAATCCACCAAAGAAGAAAATAGATGAAGAGTAATGAACTGGAAGCTCCGTTAGTATCTTCGTGAGAATCACCGGATAAGAACATTGGTTGAAAAGAGTGAAGAGACTTCACATGAATAAATGGATACTTGATTAAAATATATGAGTCCTTGAAGTTAAGGGTGGGAGGGCGGGAAAACAAAGGCAACTTGGGGCAGATGGGATGGATACCGTTGAGAAAACTTAGAATTGATCTTGCGGATGTTGAGATGGTCGGATTCACTTGAAGAGAAGCACGCCGGTTGAAAACGAATTAACATGACGACCTCGATGATCAAAAAGGATTAGTATTCACATAGCAATATGAGAACACCGTTTTGGAAAGGTATGGATTTAACATTTGACTTCAAAGCAACTCGAATACCACAAATAAAACAAAACAAAGGATTTGGCTTGCAGAATAAGCCGGAACAAACATATGATAGAGATTCCGTCCGAAGTTTTCGTGGTGGGGCCCACACGGGCTCGATCGTACAGCACCATCATGTACAACGCAGTGCACATGACATATGAAGCGTCCCCGAACCAGCATAGCCAAGGGTTCTTTAAGACACAACGAGACCACTGTAAAAACGACCGTGGATAGGCAGACCACTCGACGTCGAACCCCAATCTCATATCATGCATCTGTCGGAAAGAAAAAAACAGTAGAGCTACTTGAATTCCCACCTATAAAACTCCCAAAACTTTCTGGTTATGCAATCTGGTGTTGGGGATACAGGGGAAGCAATATATATCTCACCCAGAACTAACAATTCCTACATCCAAGTTGTATCCATCCATCAACACATAACCAAGAAACATTCGGAAATCATGTACCTCAACCTTCGAAAAGCATCCGTTATAAGAGCTATGGCAATACTCCCGAACTCCCTCCCTAGTACTAGGTGGCGTCGAGGTTATCTCACCAACAACTGCATAAAAGAGATTTTCGATGTAGGCAAAACTCAGGTACTCTAGAACTGCAATGATAAAATTATGACGGCAACACCTCGGAGCTCAACTCCCCGGGACACTGCCACAACCCCTAAATGTCAGGAGGCACCAAGAACAATGTTCTCATCATAAGAATATCGGAACGATCCCAAGCTACCCGCATGATCCTAAAAAAATAGTGAAATTTGAGGAGAGGAAAGTCAAAACATCTACGGCAGGAGACCTCACCAGAGCGACGAAGGGACTGAGGAGTAAAAAGAATCCTACTCTCCGATATATATAATCCTAAGACTCAAAACATTTTGTTCTAGACTCAACAACGCCAGTGATTCGATCAAGCAGGGGGCTCCTAAGTCGGGGATGGCTCTGATTACCAACTTGTAACACCCATGATGCGGCTATATCTCCCACGTGTCGAAGCGCGACTTAGAGGCATAACCGCATTGTGGTTTTGTCGCAAGAAGGGTCATCTTCACACAATCCCATGTAATGAACAAGAAAGGGATAAAGAGTTGGCTTACAATCGCCACTTCACACAATGAACATATAATCCATACATCATTCAGAGTACACACATAGTCCGACAACGGACGAAGCCAAAAGAAAAGAAGATAACCCAACTGCTAGAACCCCAATCATCCCAACTGGGCTCCACTACTGATCAACATGAAACGAAACATAGCAACGACCAAGATCTGCGTTGAGCTCCCATATGAGCTCGGGTGCATCATCTACACTGGTATCATTGGCACCTACAACTGTTGTGATAGTATCTGGTGAGTCACGAGGACTCAGCAATCTCAAAACCCGCGAAATCAAGACTATTTAAGCTTATGGGTAGGAAGTGGTAATGAGGTGGAGTTGCAGCAAGCACTAAGGCAAATATGGTGGCTAACATATGCAAATAAAAGCGAGAAGAGAAGCAACGGAACGGTCGAGAAGCTAGAAGTGATCAAGAAGAGATCCTGAAACTACTTACGCACAATCATAACACAAAGACCGTGTTCACTTCCCGGACTCCTCCGAAAAGAGACCATCACGGCTACACACGCGGTTGATGCATTTTAATTAAGTCAAGTGTCAAGTTCTCTACAACCAGACATTAACAAATTCCCATCTGCCACATAACCGCGGGCACGACTCTCAAAAGTTTATACCCTACAGGGGTGTCCCAACTTAGCCCATCACAAGCTCTCACGGTCAACGACGGATATTCCTTCTCCCAAGAAGACCCGATCAGTCTCGGAATCCCGGTTTACAAGACATTTCAACAATGGTAAAACAAGACCAGCAAAGCCGCCCGATGTGCCGACAAATCCCGATAGGAGTTGCACATATCTTGTTCTCAAGGCGCACAGGATGAAAACTACGTACAACTAAAACCACACCTCAAGTTTCCCCGAGGTGGCGCTGCAAGTGGCTCTAGTTCGGACCAACACTCGAAGGAGCACTGGCCCGGGGGGGGGGGTTAAAATAAAGATGACCCTTGAGTTTGCAAAACCCAAGGGAAAGGTATAGGTGGTAGGTAGGCAAATGTAAAACCAAAGTTGTGCCTTGCTGGAGTAGTTTTATTCAAAGAAAACTGTCAAGGGGGTCCCATAAATCACCCAACCGCGTAAGGAACGCAAAATCAAGGAACATAACACCGGTATGATGGAAACTAGGGCGGCAAGAGTGGAACAAAAGACCAGGCATATGTCCAAGCCTTCCACCTTTTACCAAGTATATAGGTGCATTAATTAAATAAGAGATATTGTGATATCCCAACATAATCATGTCCATGATGGAGCAATCTTCAACTTCACCTGCAACTAACAACGCTATAAGAGGGGCAGAGCAAAAGAGTGTAACATATCCAAACAACGGTTTGCTAGGAAGGGTGAAAAGGTTAGAGGCTGACATGGCAATATGGGAGGCATGGTAAACAAGTGATAGGTAGCACAGCATAGCGATAGAACGAAGCAACTAGCAATCAAAGATATAAGTGATATCGAGGGTAATGGTCATCTTGCCTGAGATCCCGCAAGGAAGAAGAACGAGTCCATGAAGAAGACAAACGCACGTAGTCGAATGAATCCTCACAACTCTGGACCGAAACCGAAGCTAACGGGAGAAGCAAACCGGAAAGAAGCAAACAACATGGTAAACACACAAGCATAAACATGTCATGATGCACAATCAAGTACGATGCATGTCCAGTTTAAAGAGGCATGGCATGGCAAAGTGCAACAAACAAAACTACAAGTTAAGTGGAGCTCAATATGCAACAAGTTGCATATTGACGAAACACCACATCAATTATTTAGTTCTATCTCGTTTAGTAACACAACAATATTTCATGTTGTTATAAACTTGGCAAGAGGTGAAACATAAATTAAACTACCTATCTAGGCAAGTTTAAGTGAGGCCGGAAACAAGAAACAACAATTCCGGTAAATCCCCACATGTCAATTAGCAATTTTAAAGCAAACAACAATTTTAAGCATTTAAAAGTTGTTATCATGATGCGGATGACATATGCAAGTTTTATGCAATTTTATGAGAATATTGACATGAGCATGTTATGAAGCATTTGGTCACCATGGCGGAAATAAAGGGGTGCCACGGGAACGACAACGGAAATGGTGCCACGGCAACATTCCGATGATCCGACAACTCGTCGAGATGTCGGTGCAAAATAAAGTGTGGACATACGGAACATTCAAAAGAAGGTGGGGTGATCCCGGATACCGGGTTCCCACGTGTCGGTGGCATGGCAAAAGGGGGGCATCGCAAGGACAATTCGATCATGGTGCAAAACTCGAGCATCTCATACAACACACAAGCATTCGTTCACGGGCGATCCTCTCGGGGTTATACCTTCGAAGCGTGCATTTTCGGGGCGGATCGAGTTCGATGCGGTGTAGGGGAAGTAGACGTTCTCGGGACGGTCGTAGTGGAAGTAGTGGTACATGGCGATGGTAGTCGTACACGAGTTGTAGTCCAACTTGACAAAGCCAATGTCCTCTAGGGTAGTCATGGTACTTGGGGTCTTCGGACTTGCCGGTCTCGGTTCTTGCGACGGTACTGGTACACGGCAACCGTAGTTGAACTTGAAGGGGTCGTCAACATAGTGGCACTTGGCGTGCAGGTGGTCTCCGAGAAACTTGACAGACCGGTTGCTCCGAGTCCTCGGTCCTCATGCTACTTGCTGAAATCCAAGAGGGTCTTGGCGAGATCCAGAACAACACAAAAGGCTTCGGGTCGACAGCAGCAAGGCAACGCAAAAGGGGCTGGCGCAAGCAAGGCAAGGTAGTAGCATGGGCATGGCTGCTACCTGAGTCCAAGGCAGAGGGCGGCCGGGGCTGGGAATGGGCGCCGGAGAGGAAGCAAACGAGTTGCGGGGCGGATCCAGGCACGATGTGGACAGAGGAGGTGAGTGACTCGAGCTGCTCGATCCCGAGCAGGGCAGAACAAGTGGTCGTCACCGTGGCAACAGGCAACGGCAACGGCTTGGAGCAGGCGGCGGGGAATGGAGCGGCGGCGAGGTAGGGGAGATCTTGCCGGACCTGCAACTGCGGCTGATGACGCCAGCACGGGAGAGCTTGGGGTCGGCCCTGGCGTCAACTTGACCAGAGAGATGGCGGAGGGGCTTGGAGCAGCAGGGACGGCTTGCGGAAGCTCCGGCGAGGGCACCGGTGGTCGCGAACGGGCGAAGCAACGATGAGGAGGTCAGGGATGCGGAAGACGGTGCAAGAGTAGGCGCTCGGGGATGGCTCGGGCTCTAGGAGCTCAGGCGCGGTGCGTCAAGGGACAGGAGGAGACGATGGCGATCGGGCACAGGTACGAGGGGCTCCTCCCCTGTGGCGGCACTGGAGGGAGGGGATCGAGAGAATGGGGATCGGGCTAAGCGAGGGGCTAGGGTTTAGGTATAGGTGGGCGACTCGGCCTTGGGCTATCTCGGTGAAGAGGGGAAAAGGCCAGGAGGAGTTGGGCTGCGCTGGATCTCTCTCCCCCTCTAAATCTTTCAAAATCTTTTCCAAAAATAGAAAATCGCAATGAAAGAAAGGAGAGAAAAGAAAGGGGTTAGGGAATGGATTTGGGCAAGAGGTTAATTTCCCTGGACTCACAAAAATAGGCTTGATCCAAGAAAAATATAAAGTGAGGGTGGGCATGGAGTTGAATTCCACCTCATTTGAATTTAATTCAAATGAGTGTGAGAAAGAAGTGGGTATATTGTATGTCCAAAAATGTTGAGAAATTTGGTGGAGCTCGGGAGAATGACGAAAGAATTTATGGGCAGAGTTGGAGACCAAGAATTGAGATAACAAAGTGTCGGAGTAATGGGCCACGGGTAGGCCAACCCGAGCCCTAGAACCATTCAAGACATCGGGACAGGCTGCACCCCTCAAGCCGAGTCCCAGGGATGACTCCAAGATATGCCGAGTCCCAGGGACGACTCCAATATAAGCCGACTCTTAACTGGCGACTCCAAGATATGCCGAGTCCCACGGTCGACTCCCAGGGATGACTCCAAGATAAGCCGACTCTCAACTGGCGACTCCAAGATATGCCGAGTCCCAGGGACGACTCCAAGATATGACGAGTCCCAGGGACGACTCTAAGATAAGCCAACTCTCAACTGGCGACTCCAAGATATGCCGAGTCCCAGGGATGACTCCAAGATATTCTGAGTCCCAGGGACGACTCCAAGATATGCCGACTCTCAGCTGACGACTTCCAGAGAAGCCGGCTAGGGGTAGTCGGCCCGCGACTCCAACCACCCCCTGCCTGCGCCGCCGTGGACAGGGCGGGGAGCGGTCACAGCGTGGCTGTCTCTTCCCCGCCTACGAGGGGCTAGCATGGCTACAATGCACCGTATCCATGGAGATCTCCATTACGGTGCGGCACTGTTGCCATGTCGGCCCTGACCTCATCCTTAGTGGGCGGCGCACTGTGCCCATGATGCCTACTTGTACGGCCCAAGGACGGCGGGACCGCCTGTCAGCGGGAGTACCGAAGGCGGAGAGAGAGCCAAGACGACGGCCCCGTGGGAGTCGACCCCTGGAGTCGGCCGGCCCCTCCCACGGGCCCTGCACACCATTAATCAGACAAGACGGGGAATGGCGACAGTGAACGCCCGCTAGACGGCGGCACTGTTGCCATGACCTCATGACCAAGCTAGCGTCATCAGAAGCACCACTATAGTACCAGGCCTCTCCGCGGGGCCCGCCAGTCGGTGGGCCCCAGTAGTCGGCGGAGAAGACGACGGCCTGAGAGACAGACGGCTGGGACCCGCGCCCAGCCGGACTACCATTGTACCCCTGGGGGTAGGCCTATATAAATCCCCAGGAGAGCCCATGCAAAGGGTTCGGATCCAGATAGCAGTAGACCCTAGAACATAGGAAAGAGAGAGCTAGCCTTGCCCTCTCCTACCTCCAGAAACAGCTCTAGGAGCACCATTGTACCCACTTTGCCATAGTGACCATGCGGAGACCCCGCAGAGCAGTAGTAGGCGTGTTATCTCCACGGAGAGCCCTGAAGCTGGGTAAGTTCCGCCGGCGTGCATGTCATCGCCTCATCCCGCTTCCGGGCACCAGCGACGTTCTACTCGCTCCCACCATGATAAGCCATCCTTTGGCATATGTCGTACCCAACCCCCGACATTTGGCGCCCACCATGGGGCGAGGTGCACCGTCGTCCAGAGACCTGCTCTGGACGGGAACTCTTTTCCTCCCTGGCGAGCACAGCCAGCCCGGCACGCCAGATGGCGTCTGCGCCGACGCGCTGCACAGCGCTGTGATTGCGTGCGCGGCCAGCTGCCTCGCCGAGCTTATCGGCGAGGTTCGCCTCTCCGATGAGCCTGCGTCCGCCGCAGGCACGAGCAGCCCCGAGAGCCTCTTCGCGGGTCTCCTCGATCAACTCCACGTTGCCGGCGAGCCTTCCATGGACCTAGAGTCCATAGGATCCACCGACCCGATGCTGGTCGACTCTGACACCGTGTCGCTCGACGCGTTCCCCACCAACGTGGTGGTCTACGACGAGCCGCTCCCTTACGCGGGGAGCGGCGGAAGCACCGTCACAGAGGTCCTCGTCCTCGATCACGGCGAGCATTCTGGTGAGGGAGCTCACGACCCGCTCGACGCGGCTCTGCGAGACCTGACCGCGCCGATTCCGGGAGACACCGACGCCGAGACGCTGGAGGCGCGCCAACTTCAGCTCATCGAGGGCGCGAAGAAGCTGGCAAGCATGAGACGCTTGTCAGAGGCCTACCAACGTGAGATGGATCGCGCCGTGGGCGGCTCGCCGGTTCCGACTGGGCCTAGCCGCCTTGGCGCGGTCCGGCAACGCGGCGTGGCAATCGCCAATCTGTTCGGGGCCGATCGCCCCGTATATGCCACACCTGCGGATAACATCCGCGCCGCCCAGGCGGCGGCAGACGAGCTCGACAACTTCGAAGGCGAAGAGCGCCGCCTGATGACCGAGCGAGTTCAGCAACTCCTTGATGCTGCTGCCGTGCAGAACGAAGGCGGCTGTCGCATGAAGGCGCCGCGACGACAAAACGATGACCCTCCACCACCAGCCGGGTAGCCCATGCTCCTATACATTGCCGCTACCAGCCGGGTAGTCAGCACAGTCATTGTAGTCGATCGCAAAGAGGAAGGCAAGGCGCTACCTGTCCAGAGACCGGTATATTACCTGAGCAAAGTACTGTTGGCCTCCAAGCAGAACTACCCCCACTACCAGAAGATGTGCTACGGCGTGCATTTTGCCGCCAAGAAATTGAAGCCTTACTTCCAGGAGCATCCAATCACTGTGGTCTGCACAGCCCCACTAGCCGAGATCATCGGAAGCCGAGATGCTTCTGGCTGAGTGGCCAAATGGGCCATCGACCTGGCTCCCTACACCATCTACTACGAGCCCTGCACCGCCATCAAGTCGCAAGCACTAGCCGACTTCCTCGTCGATTGGGCCGAAACCCAGTATCTGCCACCAGCGCCCGACTCCACCCATTAGCGGATGCACTTCGATGGCTCCAAGATGCGCACCGGCTTCGGAGCCGGTGTCATCCTCACTTCTCCCAAGGGCGACAAGCTCAGATATGTGCTGAAGATCCATTTCGCCGCCTCCAACAACGTGGCCGAGTAAAAGGTTCTCATTCATGGGCTCCGGCTTGCCAAAGAACTCAGCATTCGCCGGATCCTGTGTTATGGTGACTCTGACTTGGTGGTCCAGCAATCATCTGGCGATTGGGATGCCAAGGACGCAAACATGGCGAGCTACCGCTTCCTAGTGCAACAACTTTGCGGATATTTCGAGGGGTGCGAGTTCCTCCACGTGCCAAGGAACGACAACAACCAAGCAGACGCCTTGGCATGAATTGGCTCCACCCGCCAAGTAATACCATCCGGCGTCGCCCTTCGGCGCCTCCTCAAGCCGTCTATCAAGCCTTCACCAGAGTCAGACTCAATCTTTGTGCCGACTCCACCCGAAGAAGTCGGATCCGACTCCAAGAGCGCTGCAGTCAAAGCCGGCCCGGGGACTTCAGAACCCGGCCCGGGGACTGCGGCGGCCAGACCTAAGACTCCAGAACTCAGCCCGAGGACTGCTCCAGTCGGCCCGGGGACATCGTCAAGTCAGCAAGCTGCTGCGGACTCCAGCCCGCCGCCTCCCAGCCCAGCCGCCCTCGTCCAAGTCGCAGTACTGACGGTTGAAGAAATAGCAGCACCCTCATGGGCCCAGCCCATCCTCAAGTTTCTAGTAAGTAAAGAGCTGCCAACGATGAAATGCTGGCTCGGCAAGTACAACGCCGAGCGGCAGCCTACACCAAAGTCAACAGAGAGCTGGTCAGGCGTAGTGTCACTGGGGTCTACGAGCGCTGCGTCGAGCCAGAGCAAGGCCAAGCAATTCTCAGAGACATTCATGAAGGTGAGTGCGGCCACCATGCGGCCTCGAGAGCACTCGTCACCAAAGCCTTCCGACACGGTTTCTTCTGGCCAACTGCCCTGAAAGAGGCCAAAGAGTTAGTCCAAAAGTGCAAGGGGTGCCAGATGATCCGCTCCAAGCCACATCAGCCGGCTTCCGCACTCAAGACTATCCCCATTGCGTGGCCCTTTGCGGTTTGGGGCCTGGACATGGTGGTACCATTCAAAACAGCACGAGGCGGCCTCACTCACTTACTTGTCGCCGTGGACAAGTTCACCAAGTGGATAGAAGTGAAGCCCATCAAGAAGTTGAATGGTCCGACTGCAGTGACCTTCATCGCCGACATCACGAGTCGGTATGGCATACCGCACAACATCATCACCGATAATGGCACAAATTTTTCCAAAGGTGCCTTGGCCCATTTTTGCGCGACTCAGGGCATCCGACTGGACTTAGCGTCCGTTGCCCGTCCGCAGTCAAACGGCCAGGCAGAGAGAGCAAATGGCCTCATCCTGTGTGGCATAAAGCCTCGACTGGTCGAACCACTGGAGCATTCGGCCGACTGTTGGCTTGACGAATTGCCAGCCGTCCTTTGGAGTCTGCCACAACTCCAAACAAGTCAACCGGCTTCACACCCTTCTTCCTCGTCTATGGTGCCGAAGCCGTCATCCCGACGGACATAGAGTTCGACTCCCCACGAGTCACCATGTACACCGAGGAAGAAGCAGAAGAAGCACGTCAAGACAGCGTCGATCTGCTGGAAGAGGGCCGGTTGTTGGCACTCAGCTGGTCCAGCATCTACCAGCAGAGTATGCGCCGATACTACAACAGGAAGGTCAGGCCAAGATCTTTCCAAGAGGGCGACCTTGTGCTCCGACTGATCCAGCGAACAGCCGGCCAGCACAAGTCGTCCGCACCTTGGGAGGGCCCCTTCATTGTCAGCAAGGTGCTGGGAAACGACTCGTACTACCTGATCGACGCTCAGAAGCCCCGAGCACGCAAAAGGGACAACTCCGGCAAAGAGACAGAACGCCCGTGGAATGCAAATCTTCTTCGAAGATTTTATAGTTGAAGTAGTATGTATCATGCTACCCTTTATATTAAAGTACCAAGACTTTGGGCCCCTAGAGACGAGCTCGGGGACTGCCCTTTTTTGTTATCTATATGATAAGAATTATGCCTTCGAGTATATTACTCTTTGTTAATGCCACTTGGCACCGGGCCCGACTAGTCGGCCCGGGGACTCGCCGCCTCGCGCTATGAGGTGCTTCCCGCAGTCAGACAAGTAGTGTGCGGTGCCTAAGCCGTCTCCTGTCAAAAGCCGCAGCTCGCAGAGTGACTGTTTGGTTGGCAGGAGTGAGGAAGAACGGGCGCCCACACGAAAAATGGCTAAGGACCCAAAGCACGAACATAGCGTAAGACGGCCTCCAGCATCTTTGAAGCAAAAGCCGACTCATGAGTAGTCGACTCGCCGCTTTCTACTAGCCTCTATCAAGGAAAGCCGATTCTTTAGTAGTCGGCTTACCGTTTTCTATCCGACTTGTTAAAAAGACTCTAAAAATGGACAAGTACTTGCCTTCCCAAAGTAGCCAAGCGCTTGATCCAGCGGCAGTCCGCAGAGCGGTTGTCCGACTGGCAAGGCAGCGACTAAGGGAAGGCGGCAAAGGGAAAAGCCAAAAGGGCAATGAGCAAGGAAAGATAGAACTCGGATAAATATTTACATAGGCCCTTGGCCGAATCTTCAAGTAGAAATTCAAGATACACCCCGCAGGTGGAATTGTTCGAATTTAACGAAGTTTGTCAAAGACTACTAAGGCAGATAAAGCAGAGGCAAAGACAGTAGCCTAGGAGGCGGCATCCGGGTTCGGAGGGTCAGAGGAGACGGCAGTGTCAGGCGCCGGGGTGGCCGGCTGGGCAGTCTCAGCTTGATCGTCTCCGGCGGCAGTCGCCTTCTCCGGACACGGCTCGTTGCTGGAGGCACGGTCGAGCTGAGGCTGATCGCCCGCTCCGTCTTCTGGCGCCTCCGTCTCGCCTTTGTCCTCCGCCTCGTCTTCCTCCTCGGTGCTGGAGCCAATCACCTCTGCCGAGTCCTCGTCATAGTCCAGATTCATCCCGAACCACTCCGGCGGCACCTCCTCGCCGCCTGCAGCCCGCTCAGGGACGAAGACGCTGGTGTCTGTGTAGCCGGTAATTGCCGCTGCACGCTCGACGAGGGCGCCCTCCACAGCCACCAGCTCCGCCTGGGCCTCTGACCGGAACACGGGTAGCCGGTCCAGGTCCAGCCCCGGATACCACGCCTTGACAAATTCCTAGGTCCGGCGCGCTCCGGCCCGGGCCGAGAAACCCTTCCAAGCTTCAAGACGGCCGGCTGCGACCTCCAGCTAGTCGGCAGTCCGACTGACAGTGCACAGAACTGGCGTCTCTGGCCATAGAGCGGCAACCGTCTGGGCGCCGGCACGCTGAAGCCGGCGCATCAACCGATGGGCCGGCCGAAGATGGGCCTCGATACTCAGAAGCTGCTCGTCCATGGTCAGGGGGCGTTAGCAGCGATCTCCGCGCCATTTGCCCTTTGTGCCTCGCGATCAACCTCGATGGCCTGAGTGACTGCCTACGAGTGCCCAGGGAAGAAATCTGCCAAGACAAAAAAGAAACAAGTCAGAGTCAAAAGTCGCCCCGACCCACAGTCGGCGGCTCAAAGGAAACCAAGAAACTCACCATCGACGATGTTCTCAATCTCAAGGAAGCCGGAAGTAAGCTGCGCCTCCTTGTCAGTCCAGGAGGAGCGCTCGCTCTCGAACTCGGCCAGGAGCGCAGCCTCTTTCTTATCTGCCTCCTCCTGCGCCTTCTTGAGCAGCTCCTTTTGCTCTGCCAGCTGCACAGCCAGCAGATCACGCTCCGTGACAAGCTTGCTGCACTCCTCCGCCTTGGTGCGCAAGGCGGTGTTGGCCTCGCCCAGCTGCCGCTGAAGAGTGGCGTTGGCCCCTGAAGAAGAAAAAAGAAAAGACGATAAGTCGTCAACAAAGAAAGTCGCTGGGAAGATCCGGCCCGACTGCTCAGCAGTCGGCCCGAATCTCTGGGACTACAGCCCGCGGGTGCGCCAGCGCGCCCCCGCGAAAAAGAAGAAGGACTCACTCTGGCTCTCCGACAAGTCGGCAGTCCGCTTGCCCAGCTCCTCAACATTGCGGTTGAAGGCAGTCGCGCGGAGGTTGTGATACTCCTATAATAAGCATTTCGGACAAAGTTAAATATTTGGAACTCGCCAGAGGGAGTTCCGAATCGCCTGCTCAGCAGCCGGTCCGAAACTCGGGGACTACACCTAGTGAGTGCGCTGGCGCACCCCTACAGAGAAGAACAAGAAAAACAAGAATCAAAAGAAGAAGGCATACTCAGACGGCCATTCGCGATGGCAAATGCGCCCTGGTGCAGCTTTGGAGGGCGTCTCCCTCGGCTCACAGCTTCGCCTGGACGTCCAGAAGCGCCTGGTTCAGCGGACCGGTGCCGCCTCCGTGCACCCACCTAACGGGTGCGGCGCTCGTCGCCTCGGCGTCTGGGAAGGCCGAGCTGGCAGCACCGGTGTCCAAGGGTCGCGGCGCCGAAGTCGCCTTCTCAAGGCGGCGGCGCACTGGCGAGGCAACTTGGAGGAGCAGCCTCGCCTCAGACTCGTCCGCAGTCGGCGGCGCCGGCGGACCCGCCGGCTGTTCTCCACGCACGCTCCCAGACGGCGGCGGAGGCGGCGGTGGCGGCACGAGCGTGTCTGACATGGAGGCCTCGACGCTTTCCTTCTCCACAATGGGGTTCTCGGCGCCGGATTCTCCAGTCTGCCTCGTGAACTCCGGGGGCGGCGGTGCGGAGGAAAGCGGGATGACGAGCAACGCCGATTGGCAGTGTGCGGCCTCCTCGGCTTGCCGCCTTGCCGTAACAGCGGCTTCGGCCTCGTCCAGTTTTTTCTGGGCGGAGGCCGCCGCCTTCTCGGCCTCCGCTTTCTCCAGGCGGTCGGCCTCCTCCTCGTCGCGCTTCTCCCGCGCGTTTCGCTCCGTCGCCTCCCGGAGGTCGGCGGCGGGGTCAACCCGCCGAGTGTTGGCGGACGTCTCCACCGACCCCATGACGAAGGGGGCGGCGACCGTCTCAAGGGTAAGAGGAGCCCTGAAGCAAGGAGGGGGTGTAAAAGACCCGGACAGAATTCACCAAAGGAAAATAAGGCGAAGGCAGGGGCACTTACGCAGAGATCAATGGCGGCCTCTTCACGTCCTTGCGGAAACGGTTGGCCTTCGTGGCCGCCTCCTCCCGTCTGGTCGCGGCGGCCGCCCCCTTGAACTTCTTCGGCTTGCCGCCGAGTGAACTCGGCCCGGCGTGGCACCTCTTCGCGCCGCCTTGGCCGGCGGAGGGACTTGCACCCGGCGGGCCAGCCCTTAGCTGGCGGCGCGGGGCGACTTCCCCTTCGGCATCGTCTTCAGGCCAGTCGGCGAAGGTGGCGGAGGGCCTGAAGCCGCTTCCCGCTCCCCCGCCTCAGCCTTCGGCATCGGACTCCATCGCCGCCGCCCCCAAGTCGGGGTCATCGACACCGCTCTCCGCCCGGTCAGGGACGAACTCACGGGGCGGTCTTTCAACGCCGGCTGCAGGCTGAATGAGGGGATTCTGACTCAAACAAACCGAAAAGATCAGAAGTCGGATTCGGCTACAAAGAAAACAAGAGCAACAAGAGATGCGACTTACCACCGGAGGGGGGTTGGCGCGCGAGTACGGCTCCTTGCCGAACTGCCAGTCTGCCGCAAGCTCGCAGTTTGCGATGTGGTTCACCATGTTCGCCACTTCCGCACGGGGCATGTCCCTGGTGCACATCCGACTTGGGTCCCAGTGGTCGCTCATCTGACTGATCAGATGAGGCCGGCCTTGGAGAGGAAGGACTCGGCGCGCCACGAAGGCGGCCAGCAAGTCGGCTCCAACCAGGCCCTCCGACTGCGTCAAAACTCAGAGTGGCGCTACGGCGGCGGCTCCGGCGGGAGTCAGCGTCTTGACTCGGTGGGACCAGCTGGGGAGCCTCTCAGCTGGTGCGCCGGCTTTGTAAGGCGGCAGATTGACCAAATCGTCGTCTGGGGCGACGTTCTTCACGTAGAAATAAGACCGCTGCCACATCCTCACCGACTTAATCAGCGGGATGGAGGGAAACGGATTGTTGGATGTCGTTCGCCGCATCGCGATGAAGGCGCCGCACTGGGCCGGCACACCGGCGACGTGCGTGCCGAGCTTGGATTGGAAGAATTCTCCCCACAGCTCGATGGTGGGGAGAACGCCGAGGAAGCCTTCGCACAGGGTGGCGAAGGCAGCCAGCAGCACCACCGTGTTCGGTGTGAGGTGGTGCGGCTGGAGCCCGTGGAGCTCCAAGAAGGAGCAGAAGAAGCCGCTCGCCGGCAACCCCAGGCCGCGCATGAGGTGCGAGCGGAAAATGACCCGCTCGCCCTCCTCCGGCGCCGACAGTATTTCCCCCGCCAGCGCGGCGCGGGCTCGCACGAGGTTTGCATCAGGCAGGCGGCGCGTCTTGCGAAGAAACTCGATGAGTCCGTCATCCATGTCGGAGCCGTCCCACACGCCGGAGCGCACGGCGGGAGCCACGGCGGCAGAGGAAGAGCTCATCGTGGCGGGCGCGGCGTGGTGCAGCACGACGGCGGCAAGAAGGATACAGGAAGCAGAGGAGGCAGGAGGAGGCGGGGGAGCAGGGAAGATGGGCGTGCGTGCTTCGCCGCTCCTCTCCCCCCGCCTACTTATAGCCTCATAGGCTGAGAAGCCGATGGGACGTGCGTGGGATTAACTGCGCACGGGACCCCACGCCCTCCCCCACGATTTACCCCACGAAGTTACTGCGCGCAGTAACTACGTGGGAAACCCAACCGTCGGCGTGGCCGCAACGGATCCGTTAGGATACCGAGGCACGGTAGTGGCGGGCCCCACCTGACGGCATGTCCCGTCGCGCGCGTGGGTAGGCAGACTGACCTCGCCGTGTGGCGCCGAGCGACGGGGCAATGATGGGCGACCACGGGGAAGCGTATCAGGCACGCCGCCTGGTTTCCTGCCACGACGTTCGAACTCCTTAGGAAGCAAGATGGGCCTCTACGAGTTTGATTCCGGATAGTCGGCCTGAAGGAAGACGGCAAGCGAAGCCCAAATTTCACCACCAGAGGAATGAAACTGTTGAAGGCCCATGTCGCAGTATCCGCGGAGCCTCACCAGCTTCGGGGACTACTATCGGAGTAATGGGCCACGGGTAGGCCAACCCGAGCCCCAGAACCTTTCAAGACATCGGGACAGGCTGCGCCCCTCAAGCCGAGTCCCAGGGACAACTCCAAGATATGCCGAGTCCCAGGGACGACTCCAAGATAAGCCGACTCTCAACTGGCGACTCCAAGATATGTCAAGTCCCAGGGACGACTCCAAGATATGCCGAGTCCCAGGGACGACTCCAAGATAAGCCGACTCTCAACTGGCGACTCCAAGATATGCCGAGTCCCAGGGATGAATCCAAGATATGCCGAGTCCCAGGGACGATTCCAAGATAAGCCGACTCTCAACTGGCGACTCCAAGATATGCCGAGTCCCAGGGACGACTCCAAGATATGCTGAGTCCTAGGGACGACTCCAAGATATGCCGACTCTCAGCTAACGACTTCCAGAGAAGCCGGCTGGGGGTAGTCGGCCCGCGAGTCCAACCACCCCCTGCCTGCGCCGCGGTGGACAGGGCGGGGAGCGGTCACAGCGTGGCCGTCTCTTCCCCACCTACGAGGGGATGGCATGGCTACAGTGCGCCGTATCGATGGAGATCTGCATTACGGTGCGGCACTGTTGCCATGCCGGCCCTGACCTCAGCCTTAGTGGGTGGCGCACTGTGCCCTCGACGCCTACTTGTACGACCCAAGGACGGCAGGACCGCCTGTCAGCGGGAGTACCGAAGGCGGCGAGAGAGCCAAGACGACGACCCCGTGGGGGTCGACCCCCTGGAGTCGGCCGGCCCCTCCCACGGGCCCTGCATGCCATTAATCAGAAAAGACAGGGAATGGCGACAGTGAACGCCCGCCAGGCGGCGGCACTGTTGCCATGACCTCATGACCAAGCCAGCATCATCAGAAGCACCGCTACAGTACCAGGCCTGTCCGCAGGGCCCGCCAGTCTGTGGGCCCTAGTAGTCGGCGGAGAAGATGATGGCCTGAGAGACAGATGGCTGGGACCCGCGCCCAGCCAGATTACTGTTGTACCCTTGGTGGTAGGCCTATATAAACCCCCAGGAGAGCCCATGCAAAGGGTTCGGATCCAGATAGCAGTAGACCCTAGAACATAGGAAAGAGAGAGCTAGCCTTGCCCTCTCCTACCTCCAGAAACAGCTCTAGGAGCACCATTGTACCCACTTTGCCATAGTGACCATGCGGAGACCCCGCAGAGCAGGAGTAGGGGTGTTATCTCCATGGAGAGCCTTGAAGCTGGGTAAGTTTCGCCGGTGTGCATGTCTTCGCCACATCCCGCTTCCGGGCACCAGCGACGTTCTACTTGCTCCCACCATGATAAGCCATCCTTTGGCATATGTCGAACCCAACCCCCGACACAAAGGCATTGGGATTTATTTGCAAGTGTGTTATGATCAATTCCAAATAATGGAATATTTATTATAGCTCCCTAATAATAGTAGGAGACTTTGAATGTGTTTTAAAGAGAAATCACCATGTGAATATCCCTCGATTTAAATAGATCAACGATCTATGCAATTTATTTAGGTGAGTTTTAAAAAGGTGTTGCATGATGAAATGATGCGATGCAAAAGATGCAATGATGAATGCAACAAACAAAACAAATAACACGATGAAACTCAGAGTAGCTGGAAGTCTTCTGGAGCATCGGTCTCGGGGCGTTATAGTGAGGCTACACGGCAATCGACGGACTTTTTCATCTCTGGTCATTAGATTTTCCAGTCGTTGGATACGAAATCAAGGGCCTGAAGTTTATCATCAAACTCAACCCGCCTGAGCCGCTAGCCACCACCAGCCGAACCGCCAGCCCCCGCCGCCCACGGCCGGCCCGCACCACCACGCCTCCCCGCCCGCCCCTAAACCACTCCCCACCACTGATCCACCACCGCACCGGCCATCCCTCTAGCCCTCCCCCCTCCCGCGCCAAGCTTTTTCTCTAGCGATCCCCACCCCACCGCCTAATCAACATTCCCCCACCGCCGGCGACTGCCAACCAGAGGTCTCACGACTTCGAATACCCACTGACCACTAATTTATTACCATTTCTGTCCTTCATATATGCGCTGACGGGTGGGCCCTATGTTAATGTGCGCTGCTGAATGTGGACCATTTGACTGGTCAATTGATCGTGTCATCAACAAATTATGGAGCTGTATGGTGAGCCAGTGACCGTATGATCACCCTAAAATGTATTTTATTAACACAGTACATACTCAAACTACCATTTCTTTCTTTCATATATGGGCTGACAGGTGGGCCCCACGGTTATGTGCCCCGATGGTGCAACACTAGTTGCGCCACGTGGAACATTTGACTGGTCAATTGATTGTGTCATCAACAAAATACGGAGTTGTAGGGGTGAGCCAATGACCGTATAATCATGGCATGTATTTTTTAAACACGGTACAGACGCAAGGGATCATATATACGCGCAAGCACTCACCGCTATAAGCGCACACACGCAGACCCTACCCCTATTAGAACCTTTGAGAGAGTGAGCCAGCGTATGATCTTGTGATTTTACGAAGTCACCATAGGTTCCTCGTAGTCGAGTGGGACGTCTCCTCCCACTGAACGCACATCGCTGGAAAATACTAAAATTAACCTAGGATAAATGCTAGCACCAGGACTTTAACCCTGGTGGGCTCGAGAAACCATTGTCCTCCTAACCATCCAACCACATATTGGTTAGCACGACAAAATGTATGTGGTGACCGTGATGAGCTTATTCTGAAGTCCAGTGATCATATCGTGCTTTCGCTTCAAATACAATGACCGTAAGTGTCGTCAACAAAATACGGAGCAGACATCAAATGCAAAGTCCGTCAGTGTCATCAAGAAAATACGGAGACGTATCGTGAGACAGATACCGTATGATCACCACCAGAATGTACACGGTGACCGTAATGAGCATATTATGAAGTCCAGTGACCGTATAGTGCTTTAGCTTGAAATACAGTGACCATCATGAGTGAATGTGTCGTGGGCATGCATACTTTTAGAGGGCCGAGAGATAGTTTATGTGCGTACGTGAAAGTGGTGTAGAAAGAGGGGGTGTCCGATGGACACAAGGAGAGATATGCCCTTCGTTTCTCTTTCCCGTGACTAATATTTTAGGAGAATATATAAACATTCACAATGCAGAACAAATATTTTTGGATGCAGCATGCAATTAACTTTCATGTATAACATTATACTATTGTATATGCTTATTGTCTTAGTGGCCGATTGCGTGTGTGGTGTGGTGGGCACATCATTTCTAGTTGTGGTGGGTCAACATGAGGATTCATGGGTCGGTTCCATCCGGCGCCACATAGGTTGGACCGAGACACCTTATACGAAGACCCATGTGGAGGACTCGACGTACAACACGAAGCTACCAGAGTCGCGGAGGACTCTATCCTTGATGTCTACTATGCAACCTTCTTCTTGTAGACGTTGTTGGGCCTCCAAGTGCAGAGGTTTGTAGGATAGTAGCAAATTTCCCTCAAGTGGATGACCTAAGGTTTATCAATCCGTGGGAGGCGTAGGATGAAGATGGTCTCTCTCAAACAACCCTGCAACCAAATAACAAAGAGTCTCTTGTGTCCCCAACACACCCAATACAATGGTAAATTGTATAGGTGCACTAGATCGGCGAAGAGATGGTGATACAAGTGCAATATGGATGGTAGATATAGGTTTTTGTAATCTGAAAATATAAAAACAGCAATGTAACTAATGATAAAAGTGAGCGTAAACGGTATTGAAATGCTAGGAAACGAGGCATATGGTTCATACTTTCACTAGTGCAAGTTCTCTCAACAATAATAACATAACTGGATCATATAACTATCCCTCAACATGCAACAAAGAGTCACTCCAAAGTGACTAATATCGGAGAACAAACGAAGAGATTATTGTAGGGTATGAAACCACCTCAAAGTTATCCTTTCTGAACGATCTATTCAAGAGTCCATAGTAAAATAACACAAAGCTATTCTATTCATTTGACCTATCATAGAGTTCGTACTAGAATAACACCTTAAGACACAAATCAAGCAAAACCCTAATGTCACCTAGATACTCCAATCACTACTAGAAAAACCGCTACTAATGGCGCACGTAATTTGGCCATTAATGGCGCATCACTGGTGCGTCATTACTAGCACGCCATTAGTAATTTTTACTAATGGCGCACCAGTGGTGCGCCATTAGTATCTGGTATACTAATGGCGCACCACTGGTGCGCCATTAGTATAGGCCACGGTGCGCCATTAGTATGCCTCCCAGGGGCCATGTATACCCAGGTGCTTTGACATACTAATGGCGCACGACCACGAGATGCGCCATTAGTAACCGCGGCATACTAATGGCGCACTGTCCAGTGATGCGCCATTAGTATGCTTTGTCATACTAATGGCGCACTGTCATGTGATGCGCCATTAGTATGAATATTACGTTTTTTTTTCTGTTTTTTGCACAGGTTACAAAATGTATAATTTGACAAAATATAGACAGCACACATCAACAACAGATTCATCGAATACAATAGAAGATTAGTCTTTGAATACAATTCATCATATTAGTCTCCGAATACAATTCATCATATTAGTCTCCAAATTGAAAAGACCGAACAAAGATAGAACATTATATTACAAGTCTCGAGACCGCGAGTAGCGAGTTTGTCTTCACATTACAAGTCGATATCGATCATCTAAACTACCATCACATAGAAGAGAGCTGCGGTCATCACGATGAGCATCATCACGATGAAACTCGTTTTCATCCGGTTCCTCCAACGCTCCCTCCCCTCTCCCGCTAGATAGCGGGCATGTCTAGATTCGGCCTCGGCCCTAGTGGTGTACCCTTTGTAACTGTTACCGCTAAATCGGTGAACCTGTCTCCGACACTCCTCCCAGTCATCGTAGACTCCGGGAACCTTACCCTTGTACACGACATACGTCGGCATCGCTATGCACTAGCCAAACGAAACGTTAGTACCAATTCACAGACAAACATAAGCAATATATAAGTATGCAACAGAACGATCGGAAGAGAAAAGCAAGACATTAATAGCATCGATTACATCTAAGTTGAACGACTCTCCAAACCAAAGAGACATACTACAAGTTCATTAAAGTTTAATTACAACATGAGCCAATCGATGTTTCAGAACTAGACACAACATCACTGCTTTCGACTCGACTCAAGGGACCGGAGCGTGGATGAAGCCGCCGTCTATCGTGGGAGTCATGAAATAACGGTCGTTGTCAGCCTGCATTTGTAGCATTGTGTCGATGTCACTGTTGGACGGTTGATTGTTGAGGTAGAACTGCCCCGAGGTACGAAGGACATCTTGATGGATGATTTCCGCAAACTCCGACTGGATGCGAAAGAATTCTTGTCGGAGGTCCGCGTCCTGGATTGCCGACACGCTCTTTGCCCAATCTTTGAGTTTACTCGGTAGCAGAAGTTGATGATGGTCTCGTACGATCGCCCGCATGTGATGGATAGCGTAGTAGGCACCCTTATGACCGCCAGGCAGCTGCTTGACGCAGCAGAACGTCGTATTGTGGGAGAACACGTGCTTGCCGTACTTACGAATAGGCCTGGTGAAGGTGCCTCCAGATTTGGCGTAGCCGGGGAGAACATCATCAAGAACCTTCTTGACATTTGTGTAGTCTACGTTTGATTGACGGTCCGAGTCGAAATACGTGGCCATGGAATATTTCGGGCTTAGGAGGATGAGCGTGCAACGTGTGTCACTGCAGAAAAACACGGAATGTTAAAAGAAAAACGATCAAAATGTAAGAATTCATATGTTACAGGCCGGTTGAGGGGAGGACTTACTCGGGAAAGTAAGGCACGAGGAAGTTATCCTTATCTTGGTTTGCCAGAATGACGCCTTCGAGGTAAGAACTCGCGACTTGCCGGTCCCCAGCGCTGCCCAAGATCTTGGCACGCATGTACAAGGGGTCGACTATCACAATGTCCGGGGTCTTGTCGCCAATGATCCGCATCTCCATACTCAGCGAAAATAGCCGAACGAAGGTGTAGTGCAGCGGATGAAGGTTCAACATAGCGTGGATGTCATCAAAACGCAGGATGATCATACGCCCGATGGAGTTATCCACAAAGCCCTTGCCCTCTGGCACCTTGGCCGCGAAAACCGGGTAAGCCACATCCTTCTCTCTGAGACGCCGCTTCTCCAAAGAAAGAACACTGTCATGCAGACTCCGCATAGCACCGGTTGCAGCATTGAGCATATTTGTCGGTAGCATCGCCCTACCCGCCACATGCACCCTCCTCGAGATATCCTGCGGTGAAGGTGGCCCGTCCTAAGCACGGATCATACTCGGTGCCGGCTGGCACTAGTAGAAAAAGGGCCTATTGTCCCGGTTGGTAAGGGCCTTTAGTCCCGGTTGGTGAACCGGGACTAAAGGGTCGGTACTAATGCCTCCCCCCTTTAGTCCCGGTTCAATCCAGAACCGGGACTAAAGGCCGCAGCCACGTGGAGCCTTTAACAATCCACCTTTAGTCCCGGTTTGTAACACCAACCGGGACTAATGGAAATTTTATGATTTTTTTTTGAAATTTTTTTTGCAATTTTTTATTTTCAAATTTCTGAATTATTTTAACCCCTCATTAGTGAATCTCTAATCAGCACCCCTCATCACTGCTCAATTTATCCTCTTCTCTAATCACCCTCATCATTCCAAATCACCTAACTTCCCGAACGGTCACCCATCCTCCCACTCACCCAGCCTGAGCACGCTTAAATTCCGGGTTCTATTCTCCCTCGTTTCCAAGTCGGCACTTGTTGTTTTCCTGACAATAGTAAGATGTTAATCCTATTAACCCTCAGAAATTTTGCTTGAGCATGAATTGACACATTTCACTGTTTGAGTTTCAAACTATTGTTTTCAAAAACAATAATTATTTAGAAAACAATAGTTATTTTGAATAATTAGTTTGACCAGGGTTTGACCATAGTTTGACCACAGTTTGACTACAGTTTGACCAGATTTGACATAAATTCAAAATAACTGAACAAATTAGTTATTAACACTAATATTCTAGAATAATTAGTTTGACCATGGTTTGACCATGGTTTGACCACAGTTTGTCATTTTCCGATTTTTTCCACTCTAGATATTAAAAGCCCCGTAACTTTTTTCTGTTAGGTTTTTGAGGATTTTGAAAATGTTTAACGGGGTTCCCCCGTTAAATTTGTATGTAACTTTTCGAGTAGATGATTTTTCATATAAAAAACTTTTTCATCCGAGTTAGTATGCAAAAGTTATGCCCATATTTACAAATTCCAGAGAGATTTTGCAAATAAAGTCGAAATTCACATTTCAAATTTCCCCAACAACTAGACCACATATCACATGGGAAACTTATTTTCTTTTATTTTTTTGACATTTCCATCATTTTCTTTTATTTTTTTAAAATTGAAAAGGCGATCCACATGGGGGGTAGAGTTTGAAAATGGGACCTTTAGTACCGGTTCGTGCCACGAACCGGGACTAAAGGTCTCAACCCCATTAGTCCCGATTCGTGCCTCAAACCGGGACTAAAGGTCTACCTTTAGTCCCGGTTTGAGGCACGAACCGGGACTAATGGGCATCGCACCCTTTAGTCCCGGTTTGAGGCACAAACCGGGACTAAAGGGCACAGGTGAACCGGGACTAATGCCTTAGCCGCACGAACCGGGATAAATGCTCACATTAGTCCCGGTTCTGGATTGAACCGGGACTAATGGACTAAACAGGCCTGGACGAAAGCCCTGTTTTCTACTAGTGTGGCTCGCACCCTTCTTAGTCTTTCTTTTGCGTGCCTTCTTCTTCTCCTGTAATGGGACCGAGTTCTGCTCACAGACCGCCTTCTTGAGTGTGTTGGGGCTGATAATATTTCCAACCTCGCCTATCTGAGGCTCGGTGAAGTCGGCAGCTGGAGGCGTCTCCTGAGAGCTGAACGCCAGACGGCGCCTGTTGCAACTTGGCTTCTCCGCGGTACCAGCTAGATTGCACACGTCTTTTGTTGGGTTTGGTTCTTGAGAAGGAGGCCCCATGAGGTCGCCATCATACCCATGATCAGCAAAGTACTGATCGACGTTGCCAAATGTATCATCGTCGTTGTCGTCGTCGTTCTGATCCTGTGCCATATGCATGTTTGGATCCAGTGGCATAGGGATGTCCGGCATCGTTGCTGCGGTCTTGCCATGCGGCCGACTTGGCGCCGGCACGACTGGCGGTGTTGTCTTTGGGGTGGTGTCCCCCGCCCCCAAACGAATCTGGCTCTTCGGCCAAAGTAGGGGCCAGCTCAGGCAGGCGCTGAGGGTCATCACGTCATCATCGTCGGCCCCGACGGGTCGAATCGGAGGTAACAAGTCGTCGCAGCCTGGCAGCACCCGAACCAGTTGAACCCTAAACAAGTTGGGTGGCATCTGGGTACCGTGGAACAAGGGGTTGCCCGGTTGAACGATTTTTCCCTTGGCGACATCGACCAACTCGTTGTTCACGAAGTGGAGGAGAGTGCACGGAATGTCGGCTGCGCCCTGCGAAAACATGTAGGGCGTCAGGGATGCCCAGTCAAAGGCAAGGAGATGAAGTCCTCCGCCGAGAGAGGCTTAATTAGTTACCGTGATGATGGCATCGAGCTCGGCTAATGTCGATGCACCGCCAACGGCGGGCGTGCAGTTGACGGAGGTGCCGCTTGCTGCAAAGGTGCCGGCCGGCGTACACCCGGGTGCATTAAGCTCCCGTGCCGGCGTCGGAGACACCAATGTCGCCTCCGCCGGAGGCACCAATGGCCCCGCCATCGCATTATGCGAGTTGCTGGCCGTGAAGCTAGGAATCGGGGGCGGCCCCTGTTGGCCGCCCGCAATCCACGCACTCAACCCCGAGATCAAGGTAGGCACAATGGCGGTGATCGTCGCTCCGAGTCATTGTTCCACTTGCTCTTGGACAATCTCCGGAATCCGCGCCACCTGTGCCTTGAGTTCTTGAACCTCTCGCGCCTGGCTTTCCGAGCTGGTCTTTTTCTCCTTCCGCACACCAGCGGTATAGTATGACCCCCATTTTGTCGACAAGCCTTTGCCGGCCACACGACCAGCTGACGTCGGCTTACTGAGCTTATCCTTGTTCTTCATTACATTCAACCCCCTATTTAGAGTGGTGTCCCAAGGGTTGCTCTTAGTCGACCCCGCGCTACTGCTTTTAGTCGCCTGTGGAAGGAATGTGAACCATTTAGAAATTTGGCTTCATTAATTAGAATGCAACCATATGGAGCTAATTACGCGGGGGTGTATTCCTTACCAGAACAAGCTCAAGCTGCGTGGTCTTCGGATCCGTGGTAAGCTCCTTTGTTTTCGGGTCCTTCTTGTACCGGGCCCTGACAAAGTTCCTGGTCTGCTTGTCACCGTATTTATCGAAGAGGGGCGGTAGGCCTTGCTCGGCACGGTCTGCCTCCTCCTTGTCCCATATAGGCTCCGCCACTCTGTAACCGCCGAGACCAAGTGTGTGTTCCCCTATGTTCAGCTCCCGGATTTGTTTCCCCCACTCACTTGATTGGGAGCTTGCGGTGCTCGAGCAATTGATCTTGAAGTCGTTGTAGTCATCTTCGGTGATCGAAGGATTTTTCTACTTGATCTTCTGATAACTCTCACCTTTCTCGATCATTCTCTTCACATTGCTTTTCCAAGTAGACAGGGCCTTGCTCATCTTCGTGAGGGCAGCATTGTTCACTTTATTCCCTTTGAGGCTTGTGTTTGCAAATTCAGCGGGGAACTTGTATCGTTAGTGCAGCTTCGTGAAGAGGAGGTTGCGCAAATTCCCTCGGTCAGGATGCCTCAGGTTCTCGGTGTTGATCGAGACGGTGCTCCGGACAATGCACCCGAGCTGAAGCGAGTACCCCTTGACTATTCGTTTGGGCGCCGTTGGATTCCCGTTGGAGTCCACTTCAGTAACTTCCTCCTTGAGGGTGCGGAGCACGATCGGGCGCCGGTCCTTCCGTTGCCTCTTCGGTTGGCTGCCATCTGTGCGTGCGCCGCCATCATCAGTGGTGGCATCCTCGGCGGCACCATCAGCGGTGGCATCAGTGTGGTCATCCTCGGCGGCACCATCCGTGGTCTTAGGATCGGTGGGGAAGGCGGCGGCCTCATACAAGTGAGGTTGTTCCTCCATCTCCTGGGATAGCTCCCAGAATGCCTTGCCGCCCGAACCCCCGTCCTCATCATTGTGGGCCATGTTTCTCTCTAAATAGAAACAAAGTTTGGTCAAAAAGTTGGTTATTGTCAAGGAACAAGATCATGGTCTCATCATTTAGGGTTTGTCGACACCGAGGCATCCTAAAATCTAAGCTTTTATCATTGAGGGTTTTTCGACGCCGAGGCACCCTAAAAGCATAAGCTTTCATCATTTCGGGTTTTATCGACACCGAGGCACCCTAAAAGCCATGCATTAGTCACAAGTACGCCGGGGCACTTGATCCTACTTAATTAACTACTACGATACCCCGGCCCATGCATTAGTCACAAGTACCCCATATGTCCTATTTTTAGCAAAGTCATGCTAAAATTCACGGAAAATTTCAGCATGACCTTTGCTGAAAATAGGACATATGGAGTACCCGAATTTGCCGGAACGGAAGTTAATCGACATTCTGGCAAACTCAAGGGCCTCTCGGGGTACCTGCAAAATCATTATCCCAGGTGGACATGGATGCAATGTCACATGTCACATGGATCCCACACCCACAGGAGCTGGTGAAGCTTCATGTGTATTTCACGAAAACCAGCCTGACTAAAGAGCTTTATGTAGAAAACAAATCACTCCACCAGCTCACACAGGATCATCCCTCTAAGCAATTACTCAAAATGGGCACTAGCAGCAAAATGAACATTTTACAATCTGAACTTTTTTTGTCATCTATGTGCTCATTTAACTTTCATCCAAATAGTATCAAAGTTCTTAGAAACAAGCAGCTCTGCTAACAAAGAACAGTAAAAATGGGGCTTGCCTTACGATGGGAAGTAAAGTTGCAAAAACTATCACAAAGAACAGTAAAAATGGAACATAGCTCAGCATTTGTATTGATAGGAACAAACATAAAATCAAACCATGGGCATCTACTAGGTAGACCAACATAAAATTTTGATTGGAGTTACATAAGGGGAAATTGATGTGATGAATGGCAGTTTGGGAGCTGAGCTGATCATGTACATCCATGTATTCTAATTCTACAGTAAGATGGCATTGCTGTTGGTACCATGATTACTTTTACAGAGCCTGCAAATTTCCCACAACAACTGAGAGACATGACAAAGATTTCAGTCTCTAATTCTACAGTAAGATGACTGCCTACCTACTGATTGGTAGTATGACTGACGGCAGATATCAGTGACCAAATCAACACAAGCTTAAACTCACTCTCCCCTACTCGTTTTTTAGGCAGTCATTGAATCCGCAAGATATACATACATACAATGCCTGGAACTGCACAAAGGTGAGATTGTAAGACGTATCTGAGAAGTTGCTTTTCAAAATTTTCATACAGAATCATATTAACCTACATAACTAAGTAGGATGAACCGAGTCAATCGTTTCTGGACAGTGTCTCTGTATGGAGGAACTACATTGCATACCCCTTATCAAGAAGAGATCAGAGATCATACTTGACTTCCTAATAACTAATGCATGCACTGCACTGACTGGATGATGAGCCTACTAGAGTAGACAACATATAGTTCATAACAGAGTGCACTGTGTTATGCTATGAAAACATATTCAGTTATGCTATCCCTCAAGTTATGCTATGAAAACATATTCAGTTTTTGAGACACCAACAATTAAGAACCTACAGACAAGTATTAAGAGAGCAGCTACACTAGGATTAAAGAAATTGACTCCTAACTACTACCCAGTTCAGCGTTGAGACTCCACCAATTAAGGTCCTACATAGTAATAGACCATCTAAAATAGCATGTCACTACTACAGACTAGATTGGAAACTGGGTCCTAGCAGCTACATATTCAGTTTGCAACATAACCAATCAAGACCCTACAAGGTGCCACTTGTTCATCCTACCAAGAACAGCAGCATCCAGAAAAGCCCCATATTTCATGCACTCTGCTTCTACACAAATGTGCTCAGCTCCTAGCTAGTTTCAGTTCAGATCTGATTACTATTTGCTCTTATCCTGGTTTAGATCTTGTGGTAATTAAATAAATGTCCGTATATGCAATTGCAGACCAAAACAAAACTACAATTAACAGCCCCTGTTTTATTGCAAGTAAATTTGCTATCTTATACTCCCTCCTCTCTGGATTAGAGATCCTGCGTGTAAATCTAGGTTGTCTATTTTACCAACATAACAATACATATCACAAAAGTTATACCGTTAGTAGAAAGTACAATAAATCTTCAGTTAAAATGCTATCTGATCTAAAACCACGACACTTATTCTAGGTCGGAGGGAGTATATATTTCTTCAGTTATATTCTTATGGTATTTTTCCTTACTATCCATTTGTCAGTTTACTGCAACAAGATGAAGCCAATTGCTATAAGTTCAGCAGCTTCATGATCTATCGTAGTTCACAAACAAATTTGTTCAGACTACTTGGAGTTATAACAAATGCATGAAATTGTTGCTATCCCAGATCCATTCGGTTATTAGTACTGCACAAAGGCATCACCCATCTCCTGTGACAGGTAAATCCCTCATCCCAGATCCATTCCCCGTGCTAGAGATCATACAGTACTACCAAAATAATCGCAGAACAAATGAAGACCAGAGACACGGGCATCACATTTGAGAGGGAGAAGCTCACCTGAGAGGATCCTCCCTCCCTCGATTCGGGCCGCCGCTGCTGCCTGTCTCCTTCGCGGACGGGATGAGCTGGGGTCGAGCGGACGGCAGCGCGGCGAGGAGAAGGCTGGGCGGGACGGGGCGGTGGTGTCGGGGCGGCGTGGCGACGGTGGTGTCGGGGCGGCGTCGAGGGCGGCGAGGCGACGGTGGTGTC
>NC_041385.1:653240950-653249404 GCF_002162155.2 Triticum dicoccoides
GAGTAGGGGAGGGGTGCGGGGGGTCGGCGGCGACGGTTGAGTAGGGGAGGGGTGCGGGGGTCGGCGGCGGCGGTTGAGTAGGGGAATCGAGAGGGTGCGGGCGGTCGGCGGCGGCGGCCGGTGGACCGGATCTGGCGTGGTGGGATAGCGATCGAGATGGAGGGGGATCGAGATCGAGTGTCCATGAAATTAAAAAATATTCATGATAGTTCAAAAAGTGCCCATGAAATACAATCGAGAAATGAAGTCTACGATTTAAATACAATCGATCTTAGCTAGCTATCTGTTCACAATCTTCTTGCCCTTCTTTTTCGCAAATGGAGTTCTTCTATGGAACGGACGTCCTTTAGGTAGGGTGGTCCTGCTTCTTCTTGTGGTGTATGCTGCTACTTCATCATCGTCGTCATGTTCGATCCTCGGGTCGCCGTACTTGTCGAAGTCTTGCTCATTGGCTACTCCATCCATTCTGATGATCTTCCTTTTGCCTCTCCTCATGACAACACGACTGGGCTTTGGCGGGTCGGTAATTTAGAAGCATTGGTCCACTTGGGAAGCCAGTACCCATGGCTCATTTTTCGCGGTGACGTTTGCACCCGCGGTCTTGGATTTGGCTTCGGGTATAACCATGGTGGTGAAATACCGGTCTTCTTTTATGACGTTCTTGGCCCATCTGACACGGAACATCGGGACCTTCTCTCCAGCATAGCTCAGCTCCCAGATCTCCTCGATCCTTCCGTAGTATCTGTCCTTGTCGTTACCGGTGTAGGATTCCATCGTTACCCCGGAGTTCTGATAACCATCGCTCTTCATGTCCTTGGCCTCGGTGTAGAATGTGTAGCCGTTGATATCGTACGCCTCATAGGTCATCAGGTTGTGCTCGGTGCCCTGTGACAAGGCGAATATGAGTTATTCTTCCGCGGAAGAATCCTCATGTAAAGGGTGCGACAGAAGCTTCTGCTTGAACCAACGCGTGAAACATGAGTTGTGCTCTTTGAGTATATCTCCGTCCGTCCTATGTTGGCCTCGGTCATTGTACGTCTTCTTAATAAAGGTTTTGTGCTCTACCACCCAAGGATCGACCACGTCTATGTGTTGTAGCGCGACTAGGTTTGCTCTTTCAAAGTCGGCGAGTCGACCCTCGAAGTCGACATGCATTTCGCGGCGACCCTCACGGTGACCCCATCCAGCGAGCCTGCCGAGGTGCCTATTGATGGGCAGACCAACGGGGTTCTCGATGCCTAGATAATTCGTGCAGTAGGAGATGCACTCTTCGGTCAGAAAGCCCCTGGCTATGCTTCCCTCTGGACGTGACATGTTGCGAACGTATCCTTTGATGACACCATTCATCCTTTCGAACGGCATCATGTTGTGCAGGAACGTCGGCCCGAGTTGGATGATATCCTCCACTATATGGACCAGCAGATGCACCATAACGTCCAAGAATGCGGGCGGGAAGTACATCTCAAGCTCGCATAGTATCACCACGATCTCTTCCTGTAGCCTTCTGAGTTGCCTCACGCCAATCGACTTCCGAGAGATGACGTCGAAGAAGTTGCATAGGCCAAATAGCGTTTCACGGACGTGCGCGTCCATGATCCCACGGATTGCAACTGGAAGTATCTGCGTCATCAGCACGTGACAGTCGTGAGACTTCATCCCGCCGAACTTCTGCTTCGCTGGGTCTAGGTATCTGCTTATCTTCCCCGCGTAACCGTAAGGAAGTTTTACTCCTAGGAGGCAGGTGAAAATCTATTCGATCTCCTCCTGACTTAGAGTGAAGCACGCGGGAGGGTAGTCATTTCCGGTCTTCTTGGCCTTTTTGCCTTTGCGACGACTTTCTGTGTCCTGCTTCGCCTCATCATCATCATCATCATCATCATATATAGCGTGAAGCTCCTGCCTGATGCCCAATGATTTCAAGTCTGCCCTTGCTTTCGGCCCATCTTTGGTCCTCTCTGGCATGTTGAGCAGGGTACCAAGCAGACTCTCGCACACATTCTTCGTGATATGCATGACATCAAGGCTGTGAGGCACACGGTGGATTTTCCAGTACGACAAGTCCCAGAAAACAGACCTCGTTTTCCATACCTTCAGCAGCGGCTCTGGCGCCTTTTGCTTCTTTCCCGGCAGTGGGCAGTCTTTCCAATTTTTCAACAGCTTGTCTATTTCCTCGCCGCTCCTCGTACACGGGCGTTTTCGGGGTTCAGTTTCACCATCGAACAGATCCTTGCGTTTCCTCCACGGGTCATCGTCGCGAAGCCACCTTCGATGTCCCATGAACACGGTTTTCGAAGACCCAGGATCTCTATCTAGCTGGCGATACGTTGTGTCATCCATGCACCTTACGCATCCAGAAAATCCGTGGACTACCCCCTGGTGGTGCGCCATTAGTAATGGCGCACCCCCTGGTGGTGCGCCATTAGTAGTTTTGCAAAAAAAAGAACATACTAATGGCGCACTACACCACAGTGCACCATTACTAGTTTAAACTAGTAATGGCGCACCGCGTGCGAGTGCGCCATTAGTAGTTTTGCAAAAAAAGGAATAAAAAAAATAATGAAAAAAACAACATTAGTGGCGCACTCTCTGGCAGGTGCGCCATTACTAGTTACAACTAGTAATGGCGCACTACCTGCGGATGCGCCATTAGTATGTTTCGACAGGCGCACTAGTTCAAAAAAAATTTGATACTAATGGTGCACCGTGTGCCAGGTGCGCCATTAGTAGTTTCAACTCTAATGGCACATCAGAAGGTGGTGCGCCATTAGTATATACTAATGGCGCACCACTTGTCTGGTGCGCCATTAGTGTCAATCCCATCTATAGCCCTTTTTCTAGTAGTGAATGTCACCTCAAGTATCCGTGGGTATGATTATATGATAAGCATCACACAATATCAGATTAATCTATTCAACCAACACAAAGTACTTCAAAGAGTGCCCCAAAGTTTCTACTGGAGAGTCAAGACGAAAACGTGTGCCAACCCCTATGCATAAGTTCATGGAACCCGCAAGTTGATCACTAAAACGTACATCAAGTAGATCACGTCAATATCCCATTGTCACCACAGATAAGCACGGCAAGATATACATCAAGTGTTCTCAAATCCTTAAAGACTCAATCCAAAAAGATAACTCAAAAGGGAAAACTCAATCCATTACAAGAGAGTAGAGGGGGATGCGATACATCAAGATCATACCAAATCAAGAACACGAGAGAGAGATATCAAACACATAGCTATTGTACATACCCTCAGCCCCGAGGGTGAACTACTCCCTCATTGTCATAAAGATCACTGGAATGATGAAGACGGCCACCGGTGAGGGATCCCCCCTCCGGCAGGGTGCCGGAAGAGGGTCCCGATTGGTTTTTGGTGTCTACACAGGCTTGCAGCAGCGGAACTCCCGGTCTAGGTTATTTTCTGGAGGTTTCAGTATTTATAGTAATTTTTGGCGTAGGTCTCACGTCAGGGGTGTTTCCAGCCTGTCCACGAGGCAGGGGGCGCGCCCTGGGGGGGCCTCCACCCTCGTGGGCAGCCCGGGACTCTTCTGGGCCAACTCTTGCACTCTCGGGGCTTCTTCTGGTCCATAAAAATCGTCAAAAATTGGCACGTCAATTGTACTCCGTTTGGCATTCCTTTTTTGTAAAACTAAAAAACAAGGAAAAAATAGAAACTGGCACTGGGCTCTAAGTTAATAGGTTAGCCCCAAAAATGATATAAAAGTGTATATAAATGCATATAAAACATCCTAGATGGATAATATAATAGCATGGAACAATAAAAATTATAGATAATTTGGAGATGTATCAAGCATCCCCAAGCTTAATTCCTGCTCGTCCTCGAGTAGGTAAATGATAAAAACAGAATTTTCGATGTGGAATGCTACCTAACATAATTCTCAATGCAATTCTTTTTATTGTGGCAAGAATATTCAGATCCATAAGATTCAAGATAAAAGTTTAATATTGACATAAAAATAATAATATTTCAAGGATATAACAAAGTAATCATGTCTTCTCAAAATAACATGGCCAAAGAAAGTCATCCCTACAAAATCATATAGTTTGGCTATGCTCTATCTTCATCACACAAAGTATTTAATCATGCACAACCCCAGTTTCAGCCAAGCAATTGTTTCATACTTTAGTATTTTCAAACTTTTTCAACTTTCACGCAATACATGAGCATGAGCCATGGACATAGCACCATAGGTGGAATAGAATGGTGGTTGTGAAGAAGACAAAGAGGAGGAGAAGATAGTCTCACATCAAGTAGGCGTATCAACGGGCTATGGAGATGCCCATTAATAGATATCAATGTGAGTGAGTAGGGATTGCCATGCAACGGATGCACTAGAGCTATAAGTGTATGAAAGCTCAAAAAGAAACTAAGTGGGTGTGCATCCAACTTGCTTGCTCACGAAGACCTAGGGCAATTTGAGGAAGCCCATCATTGGAATATACAAGCCAAGTTCTATAATGAAAAATTCCCACTAGTATATGAAAGTGACTACATAGGAGACTCTCTATCATGAAGATCATGGTGCTACTTTGACGCACAAGTGTGATAAAAGGATAGTAACATTGTCCCTTCTCTCTTTTTCTCTCTCTTTTTTTATTTTTTTATTTTGGTGGGCTTCTTTGGCCTCTCTTTTTTTATTTGGGCTTCTTCGGCCTCCTTTATTTTTCATAAAGTCCGGAGTCTCATCCCGACTTGTGGGGGAATAATAGTCTCCATCATCCTTTCCTCACTTGGGACAATGCTCTAATAATGAAGATCATCACACTTTTATTTACTTACAACTCAAGAATTACAACTCTATACTTAGAAAAAAATATGACTCTATGTGAATGCATCCGGCGGTGTACCGGGATGTGCAATGAATCAAGAGTGACACATATGAAAGAATTATGAATGGTGGCTTTGCCACAAATACGATGTCAACTACATGATCATGCAAAGCAATATGACAATAATTTTGTGTGTCATAATAAACCGAACGGTGGAAAGTTGCATGGCAACATATCTCAGGATGGCTATGGAAATGCCATAATAGGTAGGTATGGTGGCTGTTTTGAGGAAGGTAATGGTGGGTATATGGTACCGACGAGAGTTGCACGGTACAAGAGAGGCTAGCAATGGTGGAAGGGTGAGCGTGCGTATAATCCATGGACTCAACATTAGTCATAAAGAACTCACATATTTATTGCAAAAATCTACAAGTCATCAAAACCAATCACTACGCGCATGCTCCTAGGGGAAGGGTTGGTAGGAGTTAGCCATCGCGATCCCGACCTCCACCCATAAGGTAGACAATCAATAAATAAATCATGCTCCAACTTCATCACATAATGGTTCACCATACGTGCATGCTTCGGGAATCACAAACTTAAACACAAGTATTCCTCAAATTCACAACTACTACACTAGAATGACTCTAATATTACTATCCTCATATCTCACAACAATTATCAAGTATCAAATTTCTCATGGTATTCAATGCACTTGATATGATAGTTTTTATTATACCCAACTTGGATGCCAATCAGATTAGGACTAATTTTATAACCAAAGTAAATACCATGCTGTTCTAAAAGACTCTCAAAATAATATAAGTGAAGCATGAGAGATCAATAATTTGTACAAAATAAAACCACCACCGTGCTCTAAAAAGGTATAAGTGAAGCACTAGAACAAATGACAAACTACTCCAAAAGATATAAGTGAAGCACATAGAGTATTCTAATAAAGACTCTCTAACATTTAATAATTTAAGATCTTGGTATTTTATTCAAACAGCAAGCAAAACAAAACAAAATTACATTTCAAGGATAGCACACATCATGTGAAGAAGCAAAACCTTAGGTTCAACCGATACTAACCGATAATTGTTGAAGAAGAAACGTGGAATGCCTACCGAGGCATCCCCAAGCTTGGATGCTTGAGACTTCTTGAAATATTATCTTGGGGTGCCTTGTGCATCCCCAAGCTTGAGCTTTTGTGTCTCCTTAATTCCTTTTATATCTCGTTTTCCTAAATCTAGAAAGCTTCATCCACACCAAACTCAACAAGAACTCGTGAGATATGTTAGTATAAACCAATGCAAAAACCTTATCATTTTCTACTGTAACAAATTACTAAAATTATTATTAAACATTTCATAATAAATATCTCTGCATATTTAATACTCCTATCCTCAAATAGAATCATTAAACAAGCAAACATATGCAAACAATGCAACCATAACAGGAATCTGCCAAAACAGTATAGTCTGTAAAGAATGCAAGATTCATCATACTTACCTAACTCCAAAAATTATGAAAAAAATACTACACTGCAGAATATTTATCAGAGCTCAATATGCAAAAAGTTTCAACATTATATCATTCTCTTACTTTTCTAGGGAAGTTTTGCAACAGCGGTAAACTTTCTGTTTTAAAACAGCAACATGTATACTTGCAAAATAAGCATGGTAAAGTCTATCCTTGACATTTTTATTGCAAATATAGATGAAAAACATTATTATAAATAACATAAAGCAAATACTAACAAAATAAAGTGACGCTCCAATAAAAACACATATCATGTGGTGAATAAAAATATAGCTCCAAGTAAAGTTACCGATGAACAAAGACGAAAGAAGGGATACCTTCCGGGGCATCCCCAAGCTTAGGCTCTTGGTTTTCCTTAAATATTATCTTGGGGTGCCTTAGGAATCCCCAAGCTTACGCTCTTGCCACTCCTTATTCCATATTCCATCAAAATTTTACCCAAAACTTGAAAACTTCACAACACAAAACTCAACAGAAAATCTCATGAGCTCCGTTAGTACAAGAAAACAAACCACCACCTTAAGGTACTGTAATAAACTAATTATTTATTTATATTGGTGTTAAACCTACTGTATTCCAACTTCTCTATGGTTCATACCCTCCGATACTACTCATAGATTCATCAAAATAAGCAAACAACACATAGAAAACAGAATATGTCAAAAACAGAACAGTCTATAGTAATCTGTATCAAACGTATACTTCTTGAACTCCAAAAATTCTGAAATAAATTGGTGGACCTGAGGAATTTGTCTACTAATCATCTCCAAAAATAATCAACCTAAAATCACTCTTCAATAAAAAATGGCAGCTAATCTCATGAGCACTAAAGTTTCTATTTTTTACAGCAAGATCAGAAAGACTTCACCCTATCCTTCCCAAAGGTTCTACTTGGCACAAACACTAATTAAAACATAAAACCACATCTAACCAGAGTATAGATGAATTATTTATTACTAAACAGGAGCAAATGCAAAGGACAAAAATAAAATTGGGTTGCCTCCCAACAAGCGCTAACGTTTAACTCCCCTAGCTAGGCATGATGATTTCAATGATGCTCACATAAAAGACAAGAATTGAAACATAAAGAGGGCATCATGAAAAATATGACTAGCACATTTAAGTCTAGCCCACTTCCTATGCTGTAACGCCCCGGATCCGATGCGCCAGGTGTTTGCCAGTTATTCGCCGCCGTTGCCATGTCATTTGCTTGCGTGTTGCATTTTGCCATGTCATGATCTGCATTTCATATCATGTCATCATGTGCATTGCATTGCATACGTGTTTGTCTCTTGCATCCGAGCATTTTCCCCGTTGTCTGTTTTGCAATCCGGCGCTCCTATGTCCTCCGGCGTCCCCCTCTTCTCTCTTTTCATGTGCGGGTGTTGAACTTTCTCGGAATGGCCCGAGTTTTTCCAAGCGGCCTTGGTATACCACTGGTAGACCATCTGTCAAGTTTCGTGCCATTTGGAGGTCGTTTGATACTCCAACGGTTAACCGCGTAGCCTGAAACCCCCCCTTTCTCTTTGCAGCCCAACACCCTTCCAAAGTGGCCCAAAACCCAGCAAACTCCCCTCCATGCTCTCGGTCGTTCGATCACGATCGTGTGGGCGAAAACCGTGCCTCGTTTGGACTCTCCTAGCTCCCTTTATCTATAAATAGGTGTCTCCCCCGGAATTTTCGTGCAGATGAACCCTAGCCTCTTCCCCTGCGTGCCGCCGGACATGTCCGCCCGGCGGCCGGACACGTCCACCGCCCCGCAGCCACGTCGCCCGGACCAATCCGGGGCCGACACGTCAGCAACACCACCGCCCGCATCCAATCCCGCGCCGCCACCTCGCCTCCTCTCGCCTCCCACCGCGCCGGCCACCCGGGGCCCAGATCCGGCCCGCCCCGGGCCGAACCGGGCCGCGCCGGGCCCGTCTCCCCCGCCGCCGCTCGCCCGCGGGCTCCCGGCCGCGCCGCCGCCCGATGCTCTGCTGCCGGTGCGCGCCTCCCTCCGCCCGCGTCCGTCTACAGCGACCGGACACCGCCGGTCGCCGCGCGTCTCCGCCTGGGCCTCCGCCGCCGCCTCGCGTCCCCTGCTCCTCGCCGGACCACGCCCCCTTCGCGCCTCCCCGA
>NC_041385.1:653250190-653257673 GCF_002162155.2 Triticum dicoccoides
GCCTCCCCGACCCCGCGGCCCCGAGCTCCCCGCCTCACCGGAGCACGCCGGCGCCGCCCCGCGGGCTCGCCTCGCCTCCCGCGCGCCCCCTCGCCGTCCCGCGCTGGATCCGGCGAGATCCGGCCGGAGGAGATCTCCCCGGCCCCGGATCTGCCTCCCCGACGTCTTCCCCGTCCTCTCCGACGAAACTCCGGCGAGAATGTCCGACGTGCCTCGATTTCCGTGCAAGGTTGACTTTCCCCCTCTGAAATTTCTCGAAGTCCCCGAATCTGTAGTAATTTTCATGCCATGTTCATCATGCCGTATCTCTGCATCCGTAGCTCCGTTTTGTGCGTGTGATATTTCAAATTGTTCGCCTCGACGAGTACATCATTTCATTCCATTGCATCATATTCATTTGAGGTCATCTAGATGCCTGAATCATCGTTGCAAGAGTGCTTCATGATGTTTTCTGCTGTATGTTAACAGAATGAGCTCTTTTGTCATTTTTGCCATGATTGATGTGTGCATCCTATGAGGTTGATGTCTACCTGTGTTTTGATCTATGCTATGTCTTCTTTAGAGAGGTGCTTACCATGTATTTTTGTGATCACTGTGGTCACTAGCACAAGCTTGCAAACTTGGCATCGTGATGTTGCTGATTTTAGTCCCTGTTCTGCTGTTATTTTGATGGAATGTAAACTTGATGCTACAGAGAGGTCCATGCATATTTTGAGATACTTCAGTAAGGATGTTTTGAACATATGGTTATTGTCTATCCATTCATGCCCCTGTTTGCATTTATGGAGTAGTCTAGCATGTCATTTTCGTGCTCTACATTCGCTTTAAAATGTTTCCTGGAAAATTGTTTACATGTTATTCAATTTGGCCAAGGTTGCTATAGTTGATCCTTGCATGCTATGAACTTGTTCTTGACTTGGTTTGTTTCACAAACATGTCTTCTTGATGATGCTATGCTTATCTTGTCATGCAATGACTTGTGGTGAGTGAATCGAGCTTGTTAAGTAGTGTACTTGCTGTTGCTGTTTTGCTAGGCTGAATCTGTTATTTCGTGATGCTATGTAAACCTGCTGCTACTAATCATTCTATGCATAATCTGGAGATGATCACTAAATATGTTTTGTTCTACATGTCATCCTCTAACCATCCATGCCCCTGGTAGCATTTATAGCTTGTTGTAGCTTGTTCATATCTTGCTCCAAAGTTCCTTCATAATGTTGCTGTCAGCCTGTTAACATTAAGTTCAGTTGTTGCCATGTGTTTTCCTAGTGTTCCATGCACCCTATGGACTTGCTCTTGCCATGCTTAGCTTCACAAACATGCCTTCTTACTGTTGGTTTCCTTGCCATGCCATGTAATGCTCTGTGGTGAGTGGTACAAGCTCATCAACATGCCTTCATAATTCTGTTTCTGCCATGTTTGAATATGTAATATAACTTGCTATGTTTACGTGGGTGCCATCATATTTTCTGATCCTTTTTGGCTTATGGTCAGTAAGGGACATTTGATCTATGCATTTAGTACGTTCATGCCATGCCTTTGTTTGCCATGATAAGTTCCTGTAACATGTTGTTTGATAGCTCTAAACAATGCAACCTGATGTTATTTTCTGCAAAGTCTGAATTGTTATTACTTGCAATCTTACCATGTGTGTTTGAGCATGTTCTAGTGATTTCTGGAGTTAGCTCAGTGTTCATGTTTTGTTATGCTTTACCTGTACATCATGCCCATGTCTTTTGTTTTCATGTTGAGATGTTGTAGCATGTTGTTTTGATGCTTGCAATATGCCTAGTTGCTGTTGTGTACAGCTTGTCCTTTAAACTTGTTTCATGTGTGTGTGTTGAACCGTTGCTCCGTTTTGAGTGTGCTTTATATGAAACTTGCTTAGTTTTGCATGTAGTTTCATATTATCATGTTGCATCCTTGTTTTGAGGTGTTTGCTTGATGTTTGAATGCATTTTGCATCAATGCCATGTTTAGCTTGTTTTGCTCATATCTTCTAGGCCGTAGCTCCGAACTAAATGAACTTTATATGTAACTTGACTAGGATTTCGTGTAGATCCTCTTGGTGCTTTTTAACTTGCTGTTTAACAACTTCAACTTAATGTTTGTACAGATCTGGACCAATTTCGAAATATGCATATGAGGACTTACCGGAATTGTTATATGTTGTTCCCGGCCTCATTTAAACTTGCCTTGATGTGTTGTTCTTGTTTGCATCATCTCTTGCCATGAGTAGCTTAATGTAGTCTTGTCTTGCATCATGCTTGTTTTGCATCATGTCATGTTCATGTGTGGTGTGTTTACCTTGTTATGTGCTTCTTTTCGATAGTTCCCGTTTGCGTTGCGATCGTGAGGATTCGTTCGTCTGCGCTTGGTTCATCTTGGTGACTTCATCTTCTTCATGGACTCGTTCTTCTTCCTAGCGGGATTTCAGGCAAGATGACCGCTACCCTGGATCTCACTACTATCATTGCTACGCTAGTTGCTTCGTTCTATCGTTATGCTGCGCTACCTATCACCTGTTTATCAAGCCTCCCATATTGCCATGAACCTCTAACCTTTGACACCTTTCCTATGCAAACCATTGCTTGGCTATGTTACCGCTTTTGCTCAGCCCCTCTTATAGCGTTGCTAGTTGCAGGTGAACTTGAAGATTTCTCCATGGTGGATAGGATTTTGGTTGGGATATCACAATATCTCTTATATTATTAATGCATCTATATATTTGGTAAAGGGTGGAAGGCTTGGCCTTATGCCTGGTGTTTTGTTCCACTCTTGCCGCCCTAGTTTCCGTCATACCGGTGTTATGATCCCGGATTGTGCGTTCCTTACGCGGTCGGGTGATTTATGGGACCCCCTTGACAGTTCGCTTTGAATAAAACTCCTCCAGCAAGGCCCAACCTTGGTTTTACCATTTGCCTCACCTAGCCCTTTTTCCCTTGGGAGTCGTGCTCTCGAGGGTCATCTTTATTATAGCCCCCCCGGGCCAGTGCTTGTCTAAGTGTTGGTCCAAACTAGAGCACCGTGCGGGGCCATCCCTTGGCAACTTGGGTTACGTCGGTTCCTGTACGCTTCGCTTATCCGGTGTTGCCCTGAGAACGAGATATGTGCAGCTCCTATCGGGATTGTCGGCGCATCGGGCGGTCTTGCTGGTCTTGTTTTACCATTGTCGAAATGTCTTGTAAACCGGGATTCTGAGTCTGATCGGGTCTTCCTGGGAGAAGGTATATCCTTCGTTGGTCGCGAGAGCTTATCATGGGGTAAGTTGGGACACCCCTGCAGGGTATAATCTTTCGAAAGCCGTGCCTGCGGTTATAGGCATATGGGAATTTGTTAATGTCCGGTTGTAGATAACTTCACACCAGATCCGAATTAAAACGCATCAACCGTGTGTGTAGCCGTGATGGTCTCTTTTCGGCGGAGTCCGGGAAGTGAACACGGTTTCTGGGTTATGCTTGACGTAAGTAGGAGTTCAGGATCACTTCTTGATCATTGCTAGTTCACGACCATTCCGCTTGCTCTCTTCTCGCTCTTATTTGCGTATGTTAGCCACCATATATGCTTAGTCGCTGCTGCAGCCTCACCACTTTACCCCTTCCTTTCCCTTTCAGCTTTGCTAGTCTTGATACACATAGTAATGGGATTGCTGAGTCCTCGTGGCTCACAGATTACTACAACAACAGTTGCAGGTACAGGTTGTGCGATGATCATGACGCGAGAGTGATGCTTGCTTGCATTGAGTTCTTCTTCTGCATCTTCGATCGGGGGATAGGTTCCAGGTCGGCAGCCTGGGCTAGCAGGGTGGATGTCGTTTGAGTTTCTGTTTGTGTTCCATCCGTAGTCGGATGATGCTCTTATGTTTTGTGATGTTGTATTCGTGTGGCATTGTATGCCTTATGTATGTAACCCCATCTATTATGTAATGTTGATGTAATGATATCCACCTTGCAAAAGCGTTTCAATATGCGGGTCTATCCTTGGTGGGACCTTCGAGTTCCTTTTGGATAGGGTCGCATATTGGGCGTGACAAGTTGGTATCAGAGCCTCGACCGACCCTAGGAGCCCCTTGATTGATCGTGTAGTTTGGCCGTTGTTGAGTCTAGAAGAAAACGGTTTTTGGAGTCTAGTTATATCGAAGAGTAGGAATTCTTTTTACTCCTCAGCCCCCTTCGTCGCTCTGGTGAGTAATCTTGACGTAGGTGTTTTGAATTACTTCTCTTCCCCTTCAAAAATTTTCTTTAGGATCACGCAGTTGGTTTTCCGATCGTTGGTTCTCAGCTCTTTTCATCTGGTGCATTTCTCATCATGTTGACTCGAGCCTCTTCGTGTTTGCCAAGTTCAATCCTCAGTTGTTTTCTTTTCCCACCCGCCCTCCCTTCTTCTTCTCGGAACCGGAGTCTATAATCAAGTATCCTTCCTACTCGTGCAAAGTTTTTGCTCTCCTTCTTCAATGTTTTCAACCGGTGTTTTCTCTTCAAGATATTCGTAGTTTCCCCTTCCAAGTTGTCTTTGTTTTCCCGCCCTCCCACCCTTTTCTTCCCGGAGTCTGACGCTCTCTCAACCATCTATCTCATTCATGCGGAACCTCTTCAATCTTTCGTAAATTATTCCAACCGGTGAATTCTCGTCTCGGTTGTCATTCTTCATCTCTTTTTCTTTTCTGGTGGACTCAATTCAAGTTTTTTCGGGTTGATCATATTCTTTTCCTCGAAGTGTTCTGCTTGATCGTTTGCCTCTCGCCATTCAATCATTCCGGAGTTTGGAAGACATCTCAGGAGATTCGTTTGTGTTACAATTAATTAGAGGTTGTCACCTCATTCAAATATTTCAATTGTTCCGGTGTATCATTTATCTGTTCAACAATCCTTTCCAACGGTGTTTTCTTCAGTGGGCCCTAACCCATAGGTCTTTTCCCAGGATCTTACCTGCGGAGTTATTCTCAATTCCTTTCAAGTGTGACGTAAGAATGAATTTCATCAGTCAGATGCTTTTCCAAGATCGATTTCAAATCATTTTATTGTTGGCTTAACCTCTTCGCTTTTCATTCTCCCGGAGTATCTCAGTAATTTTGGTTGTGTTTCTCGTCGTCATTTGAAGATTGAAGAATAGTTTTCCTCTAAATCTTTCCCGTTCTCCCGAAGATTCGCGGTTCTAGCTTCTTGTTATCCTATTGAATTATTCCATTTGTCAGATATTCTTTTCATCCATCCAGAGTATGTCAGGAGTTGTTTTGCATTTCTTTTCACCGGAGTCCATCGTTCTAGAAGAATTCTTCATCCTCACATTTCAGCTACTGTTATCCAATAATCCCGGCGCTTCATTCAAATGTTCATTAATCAGCTCGAGTTCTTCTCGTTCTTTTGCATCTAAATTTCCTCTAGCATATTTGTTCTTCTAATTCTTCCCGGTGATTCATTCTCTTTCATCAGTCATTTTGAATTTTATGGTGGTTCGTTCAAGATTCTTTTTCCTTGATTATCATTCAATACATTCGTTTATTTCCAATCACACCGGTGGTTCATGAAGACCTTCTCAAGTTTTGTGCTGTCACTTCTAAATCCTTTTTCAAGAAGAATAAGTAGTATGCAAAATCCATTGCTTGTCATCAATTTAATTTGATGAAGGATAAGCATACAATAAATCTTATTCTTATTTCATCAAAGTGATTAATCCCTTCCTTCTGAGTTTGTTCGTGAGGAATGAATTCTAGTTCCAATTGTTTTCATCTTTTCTTTTCCGGAGTTCAAATTTCTTCGGTCATCTCGTCGGAACCTCCATCTAAATCATCACAACGCTCATATTATTCTTTCATCCTTCATTCTATCTCATCATCCTTTTTGTCACCGGAGTTCTTCATGGTGGTTCTTCATGATTTAATTCATTCGTTCAAGAGTTCATCAAGATTTTGTTGGTGGAGTTCAAGTATCTTTTCTTCTTGCATCTCAAAGTGCAATTAATTCTCCGTATTCTTTTGAAGTGGAGTTTTGCATTTCTTCGTTCTTCTCAGCTATTCAATCATTTCCGTTTGTGGCCGGTTATCACCTCATAATTTTGAGATGTTATCTATAAGACCACAAGAAGCTTATTCTTTCATTGTTGATTTTTCTCAACAACTCCATTCAACGCTTCCTTCTAAGTTCTTTTCATTCAATTCTTTCAGTTCTTCCGGAAGCATTGCATTGTTCATCTCGTTAAGTGCCATCTCTTTGGGTGAAGTTCATGTTCTATTCTTTCCATGTTCAGCCGGAGTGCTGCCTAAATCGTTTCAGTCTTATTCGTTTCTTATCTCGTTCTAACCGGAGTGCTTTCATAGTCTATTTGATTCCGTGAGCCTTCGATTCTCGTCGTTCCTCTCTTCTTCTCGAGTGCTCTCGATTCTTTGTTGCTTCTCTTGAGTTCTTGTTTCACCTCATCCCTTTTCCCTTCCGTCTCGGTCCTAAGATCTCAGGACGATATCTGTTGTTAGTGGAGGACTGTTGTAACGCCCCGGATCTGATGAGCCAGGTGTCTGCCAGTTATTCGCCGCCGTTGCCATGTCATTTGCTTGCGTGTTGCATTTTGCCATGTCATCATCTGCATTTCATATCATGTCATCATGTGCATTGCATTGCATACGTGTTCGTCTCTTGCATCCGAGCACTTTCCCCGTTGTCCGTTTTGCAATCCGGCGCTCCTATGTCCTCTGGCGTCCCCCTCTTCTCTCTTTTCATGTGCGGGTGTTGAACTTTCTCGGAATGGCCCGAGGTTTGCCAAGCGGCCTTGGTATACCACCGGTAGACCGCCTGTCAAGTTTCGTGCCATTTGGAGGTCGTTTGATACTCCAACGGTTAACCGCGTAGCCCGAAACCCCCCCCCCCCTTTCTCTTTGCAGCCCAACACCCTTCCAAAGTGGCCCAAAACCCAGCAAGCTCCCTTCCATGCTCTCGGTCGTTTGATCGCGATCGTGTGGGCGAAAACCGTGCCTCGTTTGGACTCTCCTAGCTCCCTCTATCTATAAATAGGTGTCTTCCCCGGAATTTTCGCGCAGATGAACCCTAGCCTCTTCCCCTGCGCGTCGCCGGACATGTCCGCCCGGCGGCCGGACACGTCCACCGCCCCGCAGCCACGTCGCCCGGACCAATCCGGGGCCGACATGTCAGCAACGCCGCCGCCCGCACCCAATCCCGTGCCGCCACCTCGCCTCTTCTCGCCTCCCACTTCGCAGGCCAACCAGGGCCCAGATCAGGCCCGCCCCGGGCCGAACCGGGCCGCGCCGGGCCCGTCTCCCCCGCCGCCGCTCGCCCGCGGGCTCCCGGCCGCGTCGCCGCCCGATGCTCCGCCGTCGGTGCGTGCCTCCCTCCGCCCGTGTTCGTCTCCGGCGACCGGCCGCCGCCGGCCGCCGCGTGTTTCCTCCTGGGCCGCCGCCGCCGCCTCGCGTCCCCGGCTCCTCGTCGGACCACGGCGCCTTCGCGCCTCCCCGACCCCGCGGCCCCGAGCTCCC
>NC_041385.1:653257796-653282092 GCF_002162155.2 Triticum dicoccoides
TCGCCTCCCCCGCGCCCCCTCGCCGCCCCGTGCCGGATCCAGCGAGATCCGACCGGAGGAGATCTCCCCGGCCCCGGATCTGCCTCCCCGACGTCTTCCCCGTCCACTCCGGCGAAACTCCGGCGAGCATCTCCGACGTGCCTCGATTTCCCTGCAAGGTTGACTTTCCCCCTCTGAAATTTCTCTAAGTCCCCGAATCTGCAGTAATTTTCATGCCATGTTCATCATGCCGTATCTCTGCATCCGTAGCTCCGTTTTGTGCGTGTAATATTTCAAATTGTTTGCCTCGACGAGTACATCATTTCATTCCATTGCATCATATTCATTTGAGGTCATCTAGATGCCTGCATGATCGTTGCAAGAGTGCTTCATGATGTTTTCTGCTGTCTGTTAACAGAACGAGCTCTTTTGTCATTTTTGCCATGATTGATGTGTGCATCCTATGAGGTTGATGTCTACCTGTGTTTTGATCTATGCTATGTCTTCTTTACAGAGGTGCTTACCATGTATTTTTGTGATTACTGTGGTCACTAGCACAAGCTTGCAAACTTGGCATCGTGATGTTGCTGATTTTAGTCCTTGTTCTGCTGTTATTTTGATGGAATGTAAACTTGATGCTACAGAGAGGTCCATGCATATTTTGAGATACTTCAGTAAGGATGTTTTGAACATATGGTTATTGTCTATCCATTAATGCCCCTGTTTGCATTTATGGAGTAGTCTAGCATGTCATTTTCGTGCTCTACATTCGCTTTAAAATGTTTCTTGGAAAATTGTTTACATGTTATTCAATTTGGCCAAGGTTGCTATAGTTGATCCTTGCATGCTATGAACTTGTTCTTGACTTGGTTTGTTTCACAAACATGTCTTCTTGATGATGCTATGCTTATCTTGTCATGCAATGACTTGTGGTGAGTGAATCGAGCTTGTTAAGTAGTGTACTTGTTGTTGCTGTTTTGCTAGGCTGAATCTGTTATTTCGTGATGCTATGTAAACCTGCTGCTACTAATCATTCTATGCATAATCTGGAGATGATCACTAAATATGTTTTGTTCTACATGTCATCCTCTAACCATCCATGCCCCTGGTAGCATTTATAGCTTGTTGTAGCTTGTTCATATCTTGCTCCAAAGTTCCTTCATAATGTTGCTGTCAGCCTGTTAACATTAAGTTCAGTTGTTGCCATGTGTTTTCCTAGTGTTCCATGCACCCTATGGACTTGCTCTTGCCATGCTTAGCTTCACAAACATGCCTTCTTACTATTGGTTTCCTTGCCATGCCATGTAATGCTCTGTGGTGAGTGGTACAAGCTCATCAACATGCCTTCATAATTCTGTTTCTGCCATGTTTGAATATGTAATATAACTTGCTATGTTTACGTGGGTGCCATCATATTTTCTGATCCTTTTTGGCTTATGGTCAGTAAGGGACATTTGATCTATGCATTTAGTACGTTCATGCCATGCCTTTGTTTGCCATGATAAGTTCCTGTAACATGTTGTTTGATAGCTCTAAACAATGCAACCTGATCTTATTTTCTGCAAAGTCTGAATTGTTATTACTTGCAATCTTACCATGTGTGTTTGAGCATGTTCTAGTGATTTCTGGAGTTAGCTCAGTGTTCATGTTTTGTTATGCTTTACCTGTACATCATGCCCATGTCTTTTGTTTTCATGTTGAGATGTTGTAGCATGTTGTTTTGATGCTTGCAATATGCCTAGTTGCTGTTTTGTACAGCTTGTCCTTTAAACTTGTTTCATGTGTGTGTGTTGAACCGTTGCTCCGTTTTGAGTGTGCTTTATATGAAACTTGCTTAGTTTTGCATGTAGTTTCATATTATCATGTTGCATCCTTGTTTTGAGGTGTTTGCTTGATGTTTGAATGCATTTTGCATCAATACCATGTTTAGCTTGTTTTGCTCATATCTTCTAGGCCGTAGCTCCGAACTAAATGAACTTTATATGTAACTTGACTAGGATTTCGTGTAGATCCTCTTGGTGCTTTTTAACTTGCTGTTTAACAACTTCAACTTAATGTTTGTTCAGATCTGGACCAATTTCGAAATATGCATATGAGGACTTACCAGAATTGTTATATGTTGTTCCCGGCCTCATTTAAACTTGCCTTGATGTGTTGTTCTTGTTTGCATCATCTCTTGCCATGAGTAGCTTCATGTAGTCTTGTCTTGCATCATGCTTGTTTTGCATCATGTCATGTTCATGTGTGGTGTGTTTACCTTGTTGTGTGCTTCTTTTCGATAGTTCCCGTTTGCGTTGCGATCGTGAGGATTCGTTCGCCTGCGTTTGGTTCATCTTCGTGACTTCATCTTCTTCATGGACTAGTTCTTCTTCCTAGCGGGATTTCAGGCAAGATGACCGCTACCCTGGATCTCATTACTATCATTGCTATGCTAGTTGCTTCGTTCTATCGTTATGCTGCGCTACCTATCACCTGTTTATCAAGCCTCCAATATTGCCATGAACCTCTAACCTTTGACACCTTTCCTATGCAAACCATTGCTTGGCTATGTTACCGCTTTTGCTCAGCCCCTCTTATAGCGTTGCTAGTTGCAGGTGAAGTTGAAGATTTCTCCATGGTGGATAGGATTTTGGTTGGGATATCACAATATCTCTTATATTATTAATGCATCTATATATTTGGTAAAGGGTGGAAGGCTCGGCCTTATGCCTGGTGTTTTGTTCCACTCTTGCCGCCCTAGTTTCCGTCATACCGGTGTTATGTTCCCGGATTTTGCGTTCCTTACGCAGTCGGGTGATTTATGGGACCCCCTTGACAGTTCGCTTTGAATAAAACTCCTCCAGCAAGGCCCAACCTTGGTTTTACCATTTGCCTCACCTAGCCCTTTTTCCCTTGGGAGTCGCGCTCTCGAGGGTCATCTTTATTATAGCCCCCCGGGCCAGTGCTTGTCTAAGTGTTGGTCCAAACTAGAGCACCGTGCGGGGCCATCCCATGGCAACTTGGGTTACGTTGGTTCCTGTACGCTTCGCTTATCCGGTGTTGCCCTGAGAATGAGATATGTGCAGCTCCTATCGGCATTGTCAGCGCATCGGGCGGTCTTGCTGGTCTTGTTTTACCATTGTCGAAATGTCTTGTAAACCGGGATTCCGAGTCTGATCGGGTCTTCCTGGGAGAAGGTATATCCTTTGTTGATCGCGAGAGCTTATCATGGGCTAAGTTGGGACACCCCTGCAGGGTATAATCTTTCGAAAGCCGTGCCTGTGGTTATAGGCAGATGGGAATTTGTTAATGTCCGGTTGTAGATAACTTGACACCAGATCCGAATTAAAACGCATCAACCGTGTGTGTAGCCGTGATGGTCTGTTTTCGGCGGAGTCTGGGAAGTGAACACGGTTTCTGGGTTATGCTTGATGTAAGTAGGAGTTCAGGATCACTTCTTGATCATTGCTAGTTCACGACCGTTCCGCTTGCTCTCTTCTCGCTCTTATTTGCGTATGTTAGCCACCATATATGCTTAGTCGCTGCTGTAGCCTCTCCACTTTACCCCTTCCTTTCCCTTTAAGCGTTGCTAGTCTTGATACCCATGGTAATGGGATTGCTGAGTCCTCGTGGCTCACAGATTACTACAACAACAGTTGCAGGTATAGGTTGTGCGATGATCATGACACGAGAGCGATGCTTGCTTGCATTGAGTTCTTCTTCTGCTTCTTCGATCAGGGGATAGGTTCCAGGTCGGCAGCCTGGGCTAGCAGGGTGGATGTCGTTTGAGTTTCTGTTTGTGTTTCATCCGTAGTTGGATGATGCTCTTATGTTTTGTGATGTTGTATTCGTGTGGCATTGTATGCCTTATGTATGTATCCCCATCTATTATGTAATGTTGATGTAATGATATCCACCTTGCAAAAGCGTTTCAATATGCGGGTCTATCGTTGGTGGGACCTTCGTGTTACTTTTGGATAGGGTCGCATATTGGGTGTGACATATGCATAGGGATTCTGTCAGCAAACAACTTATGGGAACAATAATCAACTAGCATAGGAAGGCAAAACAAGCATAACTTCAAGTTTTTCAACACATAGAGAGGAAACATGATATTATTGCAATTCCTACAAGCATATATTCCTCCCTCATAATAATTTTCAGTAGCATCATGAATGAATTCAACAATATAACCAGAACATAAAGCATTCTTTTCATGATCTACTTGCATAGAAATTTTACTACTCTCCACATAAGCAAGTTTATTCTCATCAATAGTAGTGGGAGCAAACTCAACAAAATAACTATCATGTGAAGCATAATCCAATTGAAAATTAAAATCATGATGACAAGTTTCATGGTTATCTTTATTCTTTATAGCATATGTGTCCTCACAATAATCATCATAAATAGGAGGCATGCTTTCATCATAATAAATTTGCTCATCAAAACTTGGGGGACTAAACATATCATCTTCATCAAACATAGCATCCCCAAGCTTGTGGCTTTGTATATCATTAGCATCATGGTATTCAAAGAATTCATACTAACAACATTGCAATCATGCTCCTCATTCAAAGATTTAGTGCCAGACAGTTTATAGACTTCTTCTTCTAGCACTTGAGCACAATTTTCCTTACCATCATTCTCACAAAAGATATTAAAAAGATGAAGTGTATGAGGCAAACTCAATTCCATTTTTTAGTTTTCTTTTATAGATTAAACTAGTGATAAAACAAGAAACTAAAAGATTCGATTGCAAGATCTAAAGATATACCTTCAAGCACTCACCTCCTCGGCAACAACGCTAGAAAAGAGCTTGATGTCTTCTACGCAACCTTCTTCTTGTAGACGTTGTTGGGCCTCCAAGTGCAGAGGTTTGTAGGACAGTAGAAAACTTCCCTCAAGTGGATGACCTAAGGTTTATCAATCCGTGGGAGGCATAGGATGAAGATGGTCTCTCTCAAAAAACCCTGCAACCAAATAACAAAGAGTCTCTTGTGTCCCCAACACACCCAATACAATGGTAAATTGTATAGGTGCACTAGTTCGGCAAAGAGATGGTGATACAAGTGCAATATGGATGGTAGATATAGGTTTTTGTAATCTGAAAATATAAAAACAGCAAGGTAATTAATGATAAAAGAGAGCGTAAACGGTATTGCAATGCTAGGAAACAAGGCCTAAGGTTCATACTTTCACTAGTGCAAGTTCTCTCAACAATAATAACATAACTGGATCATATAACTATCCCTCAACATGCAACAAAGAGTCACTCCAGAGTCACTAATAGTGGAGAACAAACGAAGAGATTATTATAGGGTACGAAACCACCTCAAAGTTATCCTTTGTGAATGATCTATTCAAGAGTACATAGTAAAATAACACAAAGCTATTCTTTCCGTTCATTCTATCATAGAGTTCGTACTAGAATAACACCTTAAGACACAAATCAACCAAAACCCTAATGTCACCTAGATACTCCAATGTCACCTCAAGTATCCGTGGGTATGATTATACGATAAGCATCACACAATCTCGGATTCATCTATTCAACCAACACAAAGTACTTCAAAGAGTTCCTTAAAGTTTCTACCGGAGAGTCAAGACGAAAACGTGTGCCAACCCCTATGCATAAGTTCATGGAACCCGCAAGTTGATAACCAAAACATACATCAAGTTGATCACGTGAATATCCCATTGTCACCACAGATAAGCACGGCAAGACATCCATGAAGTGTTCTCAAATCCTTAAAGAATCAATCCGAAAAGATAACTTCAAAGGGAAAACTCAATCCATTACAAGAGAGTAGAGGGGGAGAAACATCATAGGATCCAACTATAATAGCAAAGGTCGCGATACATCAAGATCATGCCGAATCAAGAACATGAGAGAGAGAGAGAGATCAAACACATAGCTACTGGTACATACCCTCAGCCCCGAGGGTGAACTACTCCCTCCTCGTCATAGAGATCGCTGGGATCATGAAGATGGCCACTAGTGAGGGATCCCCCCTCCGGCAGGGTGCTGGAACAGCGTCCCGATTGGTTTTTGGTGGCTACAGAGGCTTGCAGCGGCCGAATTCCCGATCTAGGTTATTTTTTAGAGGTTTCAGTATTTATAGGAATTTTTGGCATAGGTCTCACGTCAGGGGGTTTTCCAACGCTGGGGGCACGCCCTAGGGGGGCGCCCTCCACCCTTGTGGGTAGTCCGGGACTCTTCTGGCCCAACTCTTGCACTCCCGGGGCTTCTTTTGGTCCATAAAAATTCGTCAAAAATTGGCACATCAATTGGACTCCGTTTGGTATTCCTTCTCTGTAAAACTCAAAAACAAGGAAAAACATAAACTGGCACTGGGCTCTAAGTTAATAACTTAGTCCCAAAAAAGATATAAAAGTGTATATAAATGCATATAAAACATCCTAGATGGATAATATGATAGCATGGAACAATCAAAACTTATAGATACGTTGGAGTCGTATCAATCCCCAGTGATAAGCCGACTATATATGATTTGTAACCCTAGGCCCCCAGTATGTTATAGAAGCTTGGGGGCTATTTCGTCGATAGTATACACAAACGCACAATACCTAGTATTCACGTCTACTTTGTACACACCCCTATTTCTCATATACAGTACCAGGAGTAGGCTTCTTCCTCAACTGTAAGGGTTCAAACTAGGGTAAAACTTTGCCTCGTATTACCATCCAGCCTAATAGTCAGGGATATCCTACAGAATGATATGATGGAATCATATCTGCCAACTACTAAGAGAGAGGTGTGTCTGGGGGGCAATGTGTGCGATAGAGGCCTAAAGATAATGTGCGTGTGGGAGACACGTAGGCACATATATGTGCGTATAGAGGGCTAGTAGAGACCGTGCGTGTGTATATATGCATGTGAGAGAAATAGTGTTTTCCAACTAAGATTAGTGAAAAGAGTGGTACCACATAGTAGTCGGAAAGAGAGATAGGGAGATACAGAGAGAGCATGTGCGTGAGACACCCAGACACCCCGAGAGAGATTGTGAGCATGTGTGAAAGAGAAATGCCGACACATATAAAGTGTGCACTTATGCGTTAGATAGAGAGAGATATAGCGCATTTGTGAGAACGGGCCGAGCCATAGTGCATCTACGTGTAAAAGGCGGTTCTACGCATTAAATTAAAATATAAATGGCATTATTATTGTTGGATGAGATCATGAATTTTGCAAATTGCGTATGGACGAAAATCGGTCTATCAGACACCCATACTCTATTGAATTCTAGCATGTGCATGTGTTTATTTCATATTATCGATCCATAGAGTGAGAGCGGTTAGAAATACAGGCAATGGATGTGTTTGCAATTCATATATAAACATTAATTAGTGCACTCCATGTTGTTAGTGTGAAGCACTTTATACATTTGTCACTTGCATGGATACTTTCCAAATTGCTAGCTATGAAATAGAATACATGTCGAATTCAACATAAAGGGGGTTTCGAATATTCGAATTCATAGGAAGTGCATTCATCTATTTTAACCCGAGATAATGGCATTTGTAAATCATATGTAAAAGGGGGCATCAATCTTTGTTGTGTGTTTGAACATGTTATATATATTCATACGCATGTCTAACTTTTTTTTGCAACCAAGGAGATTATATCTGGAACCATGCATGAACTGAGGTAAGTTGCATATTTTTTTAATATATACTCATGTATAATGTATATTCAAATGTACCCCCTCCATTCCAAAATAATCGTAGCTTTAGGATTTTCAAGAGTAAAGATTTGTGAAGTTTGACAAATCCTGAAAGTTCAATTCAAGAGAACCGAAAACGTTAATGCTTCTGCTCCCAAATATTGAAAGAAGTGCCAAATAGGCCTCTGGTCACCCGAAACCGCGCGAGAATAATGCTTGGTGGTAGGAAATTACTGTCCTGACTCTGGCCCGTGTAGCCTATCGACCTGATGTCCGAAGGTCTAAACCGGGGTAGGTTTATAACTTCAGTAAGATGCCAGTCTCTGTCGGTGTCAAAACCGGCGGATCTCGGGTAGGGGGTCCCGAACTGTGCGTCTAAGGCTAATGGTAACAGGAGACTGGGGACACGATGTTTACCCAGGTTCGGGCCCTCTCGATGGAGGTAATACCCTACTTCCTGCTTGATTGATCTTGATGATATGAGTATTACAAGAGTTGATCTACCACGAGATCATAGAGGCTAAACCCTAGAAGCTAGCCTATGGTATGATTGTTGTTGTCCTATGGACTAAACCCTCCGGTTTATATAGACACCGGAGGGGGCTAGGGTTACACAGAGTCGGATACAGAGAAGGAGATCTATAATCCGGATTGCCAAGCTTGAATTCTACGCCAAGGAGACTCCCATCCGGACACGGGACGAAGTCTTCAATCTTGTATCTTCATAGTCCAACAGTCCGGCCAAAGTATATAGTCCGGCTGTCCGGATACCCCCTTATCCAGGACTCCCTCAGTAGCCCCCGAACCAGGCTTCAATGACAATGAGTCCGGCGCGCAGATTGTCTTCGGCATTGCAAGGCGATTTCTTCTCCAAATCCGGCGCACCCGTCGTAGCAAACAGTGTCCGGCCTCCTAGTAAGGTTGTACTCCTCGGCTTCTGTGCTTCAATAATGGCCATCTCCACGTGTCGAGCGAAGACGAGGGGCCAGGGCATGTTTACATTTGCCACCCTAATCTCGTAGGCAAGCCGTCTATTTGAAGAGACAGGGATCCTCAGATCGAAATCACACCACCTTTTCTCGAGCAAGCATTCTGTAGAGCGCGTCCAAAAGAGGCCATCCCATCATGACCGGTCGCCGCAGCCCTGCCCATTGCTCCCCTAGCTCGAAACCAGGGGATTGGGAAAAGTGTTCCATCCCTCACAACCGCCTAATAGAGCTGCAGACCCAAGGGTTCCTTCCGCCCGCATACATGGTCCCCGTCCGATCCGGAGTAGCCACCTATAATGGCGTGGAGCAAGCGGAGAGATCCCCTAACCCATCTCGGGGGGAGCAGGTATGCCTTGTCCCATATCTGCTAAGAGGAGTCGGGTTTCCAATCCACCCATGCCTCCGCGGGCTCCTGGAGTTCTACGGCCTCCAGTTGCCTAATCTTACTCTCGCCTCCATACTGCACATCGTGGGCTATGTTGCCCTTTGCGAGCTGTTCCTGGGCTGCGAAGCTCATTTCGAGCTATGGAAGAGGCTATTTTGCCTCGCCCCCGCAAACAGGAGGGATCTATATATCAAGTGGGCGGAGCCGAAATATGGCGCATCCCCTAGACCGTATACTTGCCCGGTACTCCAAAGAAGGCGTCCGAAGACTGGCCTTCGCAGTGGTTTTACATCGATGACGTTCCCCTTCCGGACCTAGTCCGGACGGGCCTTCCTGAGTTTTCCAATACTCTTCTGAAGAAACGCCAAAGCTGGCGCCCTCGGAGCCCCCAGGAGGAAGATAACATAGAAGTCCTCTATCTGATGAGCAGGATAAAAACCCTGGCCAAATCAGGATTGCCAATAATCGAAGTTATGTCAATATGCGTAATAAGGGGAGTGCAGCCACTTCAATATAGGGGGAAACCCATGTGGCACTTCAATGGAGAAGACGATGCCTCCCGCTGCGGTCGCAAAGGTGCGGACTCCATCATGTCTTTGGCGAGGATACTGTCCGATTTGTACAAAGGAGAAGAAGAGGAGTTCCTCCGCATTAAACCACGGGATGGATTTTCCATGTATAACCCTCGAAGCTGGGTAAGCTGTCATCCTTTACTCGACTATGTCCATTCTTACCTTCTTTGTCACAATTATTTACCTTGCCGTTTCAAAACAGGAACAAAGGTAGGCCGTGAAAGAGTTCAACAGCCCCTCTCCGCAGCCAGAGGATCCCGGCCGGGCTCTCGACCCTGGACTTGAAGAAGATCCGGACATATCCGTGGAATTTGTCAACGGGACTTTCTACCAGGCAAGCAGTGGCGGCTCTTTAGTGGCCATCATCGTGGATTATCCCGGACTGCTTCCCGTGTCGCATGTAAGTAATGTCGGGGTCCCAACCTTCCGAAAGGATTCCTTCATTTTGCCGTACCTTATGCTCACATGTCGTATTTTTATAGAAATGGCAGTCAGGATGCCGCGCGGAACCCGCGGGGGCCTCTCAGCAAGAGGTGCCTAGACAAGGTAGGCTTAAAAGGAAGGCGGTTAGGAGCGAGACGCAGGCGCAGAGGTATTCATTAAACTTGCCCCGTGGTTATTTGGTATTTTGGCGAGACGTGACGGCTTTAATTATGTCCTGGCAGAAAACGTCGGACTATATCCGCGGACCCTACCGGCCACGCCTCCTGCAGCCGGATTCCTGAACCGGATTGACGGGCGGAGGTTGATGTGGGGACAGCGCCGAACTGTCCTCTTATGAAGGATACGGATAGGCTTTCCGCCACAAATTCTGAAGTGGAGAGTGCCATGAATCACCGGCGCCGACGGGCCATACTTCGCGGTGGTATTTTTTCCGAAGAGGCGTTTAATGCCTTCAATTCCGGACACACATATATCTGCGCTGCTTAAGATGGACTTACCAGAGCAACGGACCAGTATGTGAAGGATATACGTGTAAGAAAATTTAATAAGTATGTGTAGTAGTAGCCCCTGAGACTTGAAACAGTTGGCACAGCTGATTTAAGGATCATTAAATGCATAGGTTCTTGTAGCGAAGAATGCCCAGTTGTCTCAAGAGCTGGAGGAATGTAAGGCCCAAATGAAGGCCAATCTTGCCGAACAAGAGGAATCCAAAAAGGCCTCTTCTGGTAATAATTTCCTTCTACCAGTTTGTTTGTGCGGCATGTTTTATAAATCTGATGAAAGATTCGGCAGACACTCCCGGAGGAAATCCGTAGACTGCGGGAGATAGTGAGCTGCACCTGCGAAGTCGGCTGAAGGCGGGCGAACGGGTGCTGACGCAATCTATCCAGGACAAAAATAAGCTCCAAGATGCTAATATCTGACTGAGCGTCGAGTTGAAAGATATTCGGGCTCAGCTCGCGGACTCCATGAAGGAGAACGGGAGGCTTCGACGTGGCATTTATAGTAAGTGCTTCAAACGAGCTGCAAAACAGTTCGGCGAGGAAGCGAATTAACAGAGTTGTGTCTGCAGGTATGTTGACGGGCTGTCCTGGAGAGGAGATGCCCGGATCCGCAGGCGATATGCTACAAGATCTTTCACAACTGCACGAACGAGCTCGGTAGGTGATGCGGGGTATTGCCCAGGCCTTTTGGCCATCCGCTTCCCTGCCAGGAGGCATGAGCAAACTTGTAGAGATGCTCAAAGGAGCACGACGGCGCTTCCGGTTATGGAAGATATCAGCTTGCCGACAAGGTGCGACAGAAGCTTGGGCCATGGTGAAGACGCGGTACGCCAAGGCTGACCCGAACCATATGGCCGAAGTCGGACCGGTGGGTCCAGATGGGCAAGAGATACCCGTTAGTCTGGTATATGACCAAGTAGCGTTAGCTGCAAAGTATTCCCAACAGGATTGTAAGCTAGACGCCTGTTGGATGGTATAGAGGAAGAGTACATCTAGTCTAAATGACTATGTAATTTGAATGGACTTATGTACTCCCTAACCAGATTGAAAATCATTTGTCATGGCAGACCTTTTCGCTTCAGCCCCCGGACCCGACAGTCTGAGGTGTATCCGAATACCCGCACAGTTATGAAAACCGGGGTATGCGTGGAAACCAGGCGTAGGGGTCATAAGTGCTTGAACAGACAAGTACCCAACTAGTTATGTTATATTACATGGATAGTAAGAAACATCTTCCAGAGAGAATAGTTCCGTTAGGGGTTCCTTTCTCTGGGTGCGCATGCATCGATGTACATGTCCGAACTGCGAACAGGAGCGCAGGAAACAAAACATCTGGGTATTTACGTTGTAATGAACGAGAACATCTTTTGTTCACCGACCAAATATTCCCTTAAGAACGCTAGCTTTCGGCTTCACCCAGTCTGAGGTACACATCCGGCTCAACCGGCAGTAACAATCACAGAGGTGCTCCCCTTATGCCCTAGCCGAATTAATGGGAACGTAGGGCATAAACACAAGAGCCAGGCAACCTAGCATGGCCAAAACATAAGTCATATTGATGCATATAATGGTGAATAAAAGGCACATAAGGAAAGAAAAATGCATATGTGCCTGGCAAGGAGCCATTAAAGTAGTTATATTTAGCTTCCGAATAGGAAGCCCCCAGGTATAGTGTGCACGAATAGTGCGGCCGGAGCGATCAGGGCATCCGTATAGTTTTAAGGCTGTATGTTAAAAGGAAAAATAGGGCGAGAAAGGAAGAAAGAGAACATAATTGAAGAGGCGGAGTTAAGGAGACGAACACTGAGTTCGGCACTAGGCGTAGAATTTTCGGAGTCTAGCCACGTTCCATGGGTTCGGCTCAAGTCTGTTATCAGATGCATAGCAAAGACGGTACGCTCCTCTGGTGAGAATGTTATCAATGATGAAGGGACCCTCCCATTTGGGTTTGAGCTTGTCCTTCTTCTCGGGGAGGCCTAGAATGAGTTCGCCAATGTTATAAGTTTTGGCCCGTACTTCTCTGCTTTGATACCTTTGAGCCTGTTGCTGTTAGAATGCGGAACGGGCTTTAGCGACATCACGCTCCTCTTCCAAAGCATCTAAGTTGTCCTACCGATCTAGCTCGGCTTCCTTCTCTTCATACATGCGCACGCGAGGTGAGTCATGGATTATGTCGCAGGGCGGCACTGCTTCTGCGCCGTACACCATAAAAAATGGTGTGTATCGGGTGGTACGATTCAGTGTGGTCCGCAACCCCCAGAGTACAGAGTCGAGGTCCTCGACCCAATGTGTGTCTGATTCCTTCAAGGATCGCACTAGTCTGGGTTTAATGCCGCTCATGATAAGACCATTTGCACATTTGACTTGACCGTTTGTTTGGGGGTGATAGACAGAGGCGTAGTCGAGCTTGATGCCCATTTTGCCGCACCAGGTTTTCACCTCATTGGCTGTAAAATTCGAGCCATTGTCAGTGATGATGCTGTGGGGGGACACCGTAACGTTGTACAACCCCTGATATGAAGTCTATCACTGGTCCGGATTCGGCCGTTTTAACTGGTTTGGTTTCTATCCATTTGGTGAACTTGTCCACCATGACCAATAAGTATTTTTTCTTATGGCTTCCCCCTTTAAGGGGTCCCACCATATCCAGCCCCCAGACCGCAAAGGGCCAAGTTATGGGGATTTTTCGGAGATCGGTAGGGGGCATATGGCTTTAATTGGCAAATAGTTGACAACCAACACAATGTTGGACAAGGTCCTATGCGTCTGCCTGGGCTGTCGGCCAGTAAAAACCTGTCCGAAAGGCCTTGCTTACGAGCGCTCGGGCTGCCACGTGGTGCCCACCTAGCCCGAAATAGATTTCGGCTAAGAGCTGCCGCCCTTCCTCTCCGGAGATGCATCGTTGGAGCACTCCGGTGGTGCTCTTCTTGTAGAGCTCTCCTTCATGGACTTTGTAGGCCTTAGAGCGTCGCACAATACAACGTGCCTCATTTTGGTCCTCGGGGAGCTCTTGCCTATTTAGGTAGGCCAAGAAGGGCTCAGTCCACGGGGCAATGACAGCCATTATTTCGTGGGCCGAAGGTGTTATTTAGGTGGCAGAGCCTCCGATTACGTCAGATGGTTCAGAATCTGGGGTTGTGTTGGGACCGGACTAATTGTGCCGGACTCCCCCTCCCATGCCACGGACGGCTTGAACAGTCTTTCTAAGAAGATATTAGGTGGGACGGGGTCGCGTTTAGCGCCGATGCGGGCGAGGATATCGGCTGCTTGATTAGTTTCTCTGACCACATGGTGGAATTCGAGCCCCTCGAACCGAGCTGACATTTTGAGGACGGCATTGCGATAAGCCGCCATTTTCGGGTCCTTGGAATCAAAGTCTACATTTACCTGAGATATTGCGAGGTTCGAGTCCCCACGCACATCGAGGCGTTGGATGCCCATGGAGACTACCATCCGAAGACCATACAACAGAGCCTCGTATTCGGCTGGATTGTTGGAGTCTGTGTTTAATATTTGGAGTACGTATTGGACCGTGTCTCCGGTTGGGGATGTCAGGACAACACCCGCTCCCAATCCGTCCAACATTTTAGAGCCGTCGAAATGCATGATCCAATTTGAGTACGCACCACAATCTTTAGGGAGTTCGGCTTCTGTCCATTCGGCGACAAAGTCGGCCAGTACTTGCGACTTAATGGCCCACCGAGGTTTGTATGTTATTGTGAACGGAAGGAGCTCAATAGCCCATTTAGCAATACGGCCGGTTATTTATTATGTCATTGAGTGGTACTTCGGAGGCCACTATAATCGAGCACTCCTAAAAGTAGTGTCGTAGTTTTCGGGATGCCATGAAGACCGCGTACGCTATCTTTTGATAGTGTGGGTACCGAGATTTGCATGGAGTGAGGACAGTGGAAACATAATATACCGGCTTTTGGAGCGAGAACTTGTGTCCGTCTACTTCTCGTTCGACGACGAGCACTGCGCTCACAACTTGGTTTGTTGCAGCTATGTATAATAGCATGGGTTCGCCAATGTTTGGCGCGGTCAGGACTGGGTTTGTGGCCAAGAGTGCCTTTATTTCTTCCAGTCCGGCCATGGCCGCATCCGTCCACTCGAAGTGTTCGGTGCATCCAAGAAGGCGATACAGAGGTAGTGCCTTTTCTCCTAAGCGGGAGATAAAGCGTCTTAAGGCAGCCACACATCCAGTTAGTTTCTGGATCTCCTTGAGGTCTGTTGGGATAGCCAACTGTGACAGAGCTCAGATTTTTGCCATATTTGCTTCAATTCCTCTATTGGAAATGATGAAGCCGAGAAATTTCCCGGAGGGTACCCCGAAGACACATTTCTCTGGGTTGAGCTTGATGTCGTATGTTCGGAGGTTGTCGAATGTAAGCCTCAAGTCATCTATTAAAGTTTCAACATGCCTTGTTTTGATGGCCACGTCGTCTACATAGGCCTCTACTGTCTTGCCGATTTGTTTTTCCAGGCATGTCTGAATCATGCGTTGATAGGTTGCGCCGGCGTTTTTGAGCCCGAAAGGCATGGTGTTAAAACAGAAGGGGACGTATGGTATAATGAAGGCCATTGCGGCCTGGTTGGACTCCGCCATCTTGATCTGATGGTATCCGGAGTATGCGTCGAGGAAGCAAAATGAGTCGTGTCCTGCGGTGGCGTCGATGATTTGATCAATGCGGGGGAGAGGGAAGGGATCCTTAGGGCAAGCTTTATTGAGGTCCTTAAAATTGACACATAAGCGCCAGGATTTGTCCTTCTTTGGTACCATTACCAAGTTTGCTAGCCAATCCGGATGTTTGATGTCTCTGATGAATCCGGCCTCGAGTAGCTTGGCTAGCTCCTCTCCCATGGCTTGCCGCTTAGGCTCTGAGAAGCGCCTAAGAGTCTGCTTGACTGGCTTGTATCCTTTCAGTATATTGAGGCTATGTTCGGCCAGCCTGCGTGGGATGCCCGGTATGTGTGAAGGGTGCCAGGCGAAGATATCCCAATTCTCACGCAGGAAATCTCGCATTGCAGCGTCTATTGTGGGGTTCGATTGTGTCCTAATGGAAGTTGTCTTTGTAGAGTCCATTGGGTGGACTTGGAATTTGACTATCTCGTCCACGGGTTTGAAGGAGGTGGATTTAGGTCGCTTGTCGAGTATCACGTTGTCTCTGTCCACTATTGCTCGCAGCGTTGTTAGTTCTTCGGCCGCGAGGGCTTCTGATAATGCTTTCAGGGCAAGGCGGCAGTTTTATTTTCGGCGCGGAGTGCGACATCCAGATCACTAGATAGAGTGATGATTCCGTTGGGCCTGGGCATTTTGAGCTTCATGTACCCGTAATGGGGTATAGCCTGAAAACTCTTGAATGCGTCCCGCCCCAAGAGGGTGTGGTATCCGCTGCTGAACGGGACCACTTGGAATGTAATTTCTTCGGACCAGTAATTCTCCGGCATGCCGAATACCACATCCAGTGTGATTTTTCCCGCGCATCGCGCCTCCCGACTAGGGATGATTCCCTTGAAGGTTGTGCTGCTTTGCTCAATGCGGCTCCTGTCAATTTCGATCTTGTTAAGGGTTTCCTCGTAGATGAGGTTTAGTCCGCTTCTGCCGTCCATGAGCACCTTAGTGAGCCTGAAGCCGTCCACGATTGGACTAGGGACCAAAGCGGCTGGTGCTCGGACTGTTCGGAATTGAGGTTCGTCACTGGCGTTGTAAGTTATAGCCGTGTCGTTCCATGGGTTTATTGTTGCCACGTGGCAAACTTCGACGAGGCTGTGCTGAGCTTGCTTGCGCCTATTATTTGAGGTGAAAGTCTCGAAGACTTTAAATACCGTATTGTTGTTTCTGGTGGGACATTGTTCTGCTGTATGGTTTAAGAGGAGATCCTCGTCGCTCTTTGCTATCTGCCGGAGTATCCAACATGCTCTAAGGCTATGAGTTGGTGTAGTATCCGGTGTGCTATGAATTTTGCACGGTGCACTGAGCCATTCTTCCAATACGGTTCCGCGCCTTGTATCAGGCTTTGGTTTTTTGGTAACTGAATGAGGTAAGTTACGAGAGCTTGCCCTTTTAGATTGGACGAAGGGTTTAGTGAGAGTCGGATTGTTCCAGAAGATTGTTTGGGTTTTCTAGGCGCTTTCCATCGTGTAGTACTTCTACATTATGGATGCTAAGTCAGCGAAGTGTACTATGTCACGGCGACTTATAGCGTTGAGGATCCCTTTGTCCGTGCAATTGTTGCAGAAGAGGGAGATTGTGTCTTCCTCGTGACAGTCCTTAACCCTGTTTAACACAAGGAGGAATCTGGCCCAGTAATGATGTACTGTCTCTTGTGGCTCTTGTCCGATATGCAGAATATTGAATAAATCTGGGTGGGTGGGTGGTTTTGAATCCGAATCCTGACCCTATCTGATACCCAGGGGCAAAGAAGTTCCCGAGCTTAATGGCTCGGGCTCAGGGGTGCTGCCCAATTTGTACGACCCGTCGCCCGATCCTAAGTTCGGGGTTTGGGTCATGTCCTCCCGCGAGCGGGTGTCTGGCTCAGAGAGCTCAGAAATCCGAACACAGTTTGTCCTCAAAATAGAGGGAGAATTCGTATGATGTTCCTCCACTACTGCGATCTCGTGGGTGACCGACGGAGAATAGATCTCCCTTTGGTCGGGTTTAAGCCCGATCCGATCATAGTCCATAGCGACGCCCAGGGCGGCGATACGATCCAAGAGCTCATTAAGGGAAGAGAGCTCCATTGGATCCATCTGTTCGGCTTGTTCCCAACTGACATGGAGGCTGTTTTTCATGACCTGAGAAGTCATTCTCGGCGTGACAGTCGATTGGGCGGTCATGACAAAGCTGCCCAGACGGAGAGTTTGACCTTGGGCCAGTGCTCCCTTAGAGGTGATGTTGTCCCTGATAACGAGGCGGGCCATCAAGCCTTACTGCAATGACATAGAGGAACTCTCAATGAAAGCACCAACGTCGGTGTTAAAACCGGCAGATCTCTGGTAGGGGGTCCCGAACTGTGCGTCTAACGCTAATGGTAACAAGAGACTGGGGACACGATGTTCACCAAGGTTCGGTCCCTCTCGATGGAGGTAATACCCTACTTCATGCTTGATTGATCTTCATGATATGAGTATTACAAGAGTTGATCTACCATGAGATCAGAGAGGCTAAACCCTAGAAGCTAGCCTATGGTATGATTGTTGTTGTCCTATGGACTAAACCCACCGGTTTATATAGACACCGGAGGGGGATAGGGTTACACAAAGTCGGTTACAGAGAAGGAGATCTATAATCTGGATCGCCAAGCTTGCCTTCTACGCCAAGGAGAGTCCCATCCGGACACGGGACGAAGTTTTCAATCTTGTATCTTCATAGTCCAACAGTCCGACCAAAGTATATAGTCCGGTTGTCCGGATACCCCCTTATCCAGGACCTCAGTCTCAACCGCCTCTGAGTAGCATACATACGCCGTGGGCTCCTAAACACCCATGCGCTCGACCAAAATCTATCCCTCCCACATTTGGGACACCTGAGATTACTGTCCTACCCCCAACCTGTAATATGTCTGAAATTTTAGATGGGGACAAAGTTTGTAACTTTCCCCACATTTCAAACAAGCGCGTCCCAAACTGAAACATTGTTCCCCCTTAGTTCCCCGCCTCCCTCCGTTTCCCCATTCATACTCTGTGGGTGCCAAAACGCCCCCTCCACCAGCCGCGAAACCCTAGCCTCCTCTGTCCTCCAACCCATAGCGCCCAATCCACCGCCGCCCTCCTCCATCATGCCGGAGCCGGTACCCCGATGTCGTCGTCCAACGCAACTGCAACCACAACGCCCTCAAGGACTTAGCAGCTGAAGCCGAGGCAGAGGTGCCTCCACGACGCCGACGCCGACGTGCGCCATACCAGAAGCACTCCGACCATGCCGTCATGTGCCTCACTACTGCCACTCCACTATCGCAACCGTCCACCGCACCGGAGTTGTTCCCGCTACACCGTCGTTCGCCGCCTTGGATATGGTTCTCCGCCACCGACAGACGGCCACCGCACCACACGCAACAACTTCGCCATGGGTTCGTCCAAGGCTCCACCATCCTCCACAACTCCTCATTTCCAGTGAACCACAAGAAGATCATTGGAAAAACAGAAGGAGGACACAACACTGCGAGCAGAAAGAGGTACTCCTCTTCCCTTATTCGTGCAAATCTTACGTCTCTTCTCACACCAAATTCATCCCACGAAAGAAACTAGTTGAGCGCTTCTTACTGCATCTTCTTTGTGATACTAAATGCACAAGGTTTCCTCCCTTTACTATTTCACCTTTGCTAGAGGTCAAGCCCGCGTGGACTTCAATTCAGGGTCAGTCGAACCGCAATTAAAAGAAGCAGCACCCGCTTAGGGGGGCGGAGCACCTAGTCCACCTGTTCGCCGAGTAAGCGGCGCGTCGGTGTCTATCATAGGGGTGTGGGCGCAGGAGCTGCTTGCGCCCGATCTGGAGGTCGGCGGGGCTTGAATGGATTGTCGGGGTGCGGTGCCAAGCATGGCGATGCAGTGAGGTCGAGGGGAGGGCGCAGGCAGGGGACTGGGCCGGTGGTTGTCGCTGTACTAAAGTAGGGGCACTACTTTGTACCCCTTACTAAGTGCACGGGCAGTCGGAGCTGTGCCCGCGACCACACTAAGCAGTGCAAAGGGAAGAGTCGAAGCCACAAAACAATCAAAGCAATGCCAAGACTAGAAGACCTAGAGGGCAGGTGGTTCTCCCCGGCAAGAGCCTTGCCGTGGCAGCCCCCGCGGCCTAGGTAGGAGCCTTGCCGGGGCAACTTGCCCAATCCCCCGCCAGCACAACGCGTCACCCTTGAGCCCAAGTTCTCCAACCTCATCGGGACCAGGGCTTGGGAGGCACTTCTGTGGTGGCATGCAGATCTTTCTGAAGACAAAGAGTAGAAGACGACGACCCTTGGCAAGATCCTTGCCAAGGAAATCCACAAGGCCTCCGGCAACACCCTTGCCGGGGACGACTATGATGCCATGGCAAGACCATTGTCGGGGCCCCGGCAAGGCCCTTGCCGAGGACGGCTACGAGGTCACAGCCAGGCCCACGCCTGCCATGATCCCGCTGCCACTCCCCATGCAGCTGCCAGCCTACCAGCTAGGCAGGCGTCCGTGTGTCAACAGGAGGCTTCTAGGCCAACTCAGCGACGCCAACATGGTGGCATGCAAATCTTCGTGAAGACCTCCCCACTGCGCCACCTCTGCTACCTGCCAGTATACATGGCTCCATGCGCCCCGCTGGCCTGGACGCGTGTTAGAGCAGGGTGGAGCGGCGACGGACGGGACTGGGGTTCGCATTTAATGTGCCTTGTCCTATATGGCTAGCGATAAGCTTGACCACAGTACCCCGATGCCACCTCCTGTGTGCCACTATGGAGATCCCCTTTCCTATAAAAGGAGGCCCGAGGCATACTGGTGGGGGATTCGGACCCCTGGACAAGTTACCCATTGTAGCTAGCTCAAGAATAGCAAGAACACTCAAATAGACACCAAGAGCAGGACTAGGCTATTACGCACATGGCGGCCCGAACCTGGGTAAACATCCCGTGTGCTCTGAATTGGCTACGTACCGATCCTGCTCTCCTCTCAACCCTGCACCCCACAACCATAGTAGGGATCCGAGTTGATCCCATAGGTGTCGTTTCCACTGACATCTTTGGCGCGCCAAGTAGGGGTCGCTTGTTGAGAGAATCTGGTTCGGTGGTTGGTTCCACAGCCCTTCGTCGCCATGGATTCCAAGGAAGAGGGCGACCGAGCAAGCGTTGGCATCAGCGGATGCAGTGGGCGCCCACACGGCGACAGAGAAGATAAGTTGCGCCACACTTTGAGTTTTTCCTTCTTTGTATATATGGTTATTCCCCTCGGAGATCTTCTCCCATGTACGAAAAACCTACACGCAGTGGGGCTTTCCATTATTTGGCAACACCATTGATCTGTTTCAAGTCTGCTCAACAGATCGAGCGGCTGCGTCGAGAATGGCAGGGTGGCCTTCCGCTATTAGCAATGCTCCCGCTCTGTCTCAAGTCTGCTCGGCAGTTAGGGCGGCCGCGCTGAGAACAGTAAGGTGGTTCGCACAGCAGCAAGCACACCCTGCCGGCTGCTAAAGGATCCATCCTTCAGAGTGTAGCGGTTTGGGTTTACGCGCCAGCAAGTCTACCCAATAAACGTAGGGTGGACATACGGAGGGAGATCAAACAGGAAAATAACATGCATCATACCAACAGTACTGCAGAGTATATATTACATCATTTGTTGCTGCGGTTCTAACTAAAGATAGAAATTGTCTTGGTCATGAACCTGCAGCGGCAACAAGAAACAGGGCGTCTAGTCCCAGCTCTGGCCCTCCAGCCTCTGGATTCCGCCGACGCGGCTGATGATGGGCTCGATGCGCTCCTCAAGCACCATGAGGTCCGCGTCACCCGGTAAGCTATGCAGCGTAGCGTTGAAGTCGAGGTTGGGGTTCCAGTACGCCAACTTGGTGAGGACCTAGGTCATGGCGCTCTGGCAAAGCTTACGGGCCTCATCGGCCAGAGAGCTTGCCCTGTTTGAGCGGAGCCACTCTAGGGCCCCAAGAATGCTTTTGAAGAATATGGTCAGATTGGCGTTGGGCCTCAGGTTTGGTTCCAGGATGTACCTCACATCTGACATCTTCATGTCGGCCAGCTTGTCGGTGATTCTGTTGGCGACATCAGCAAGGCGACTGATCCAGAGCTTCTCGCCCTCAACCTGATCTTTGTGATTGGCGGCCTCATTTGCTCGGAGCTGCACCTCCTCCGCTAGGCGCTGGGTCAGGACCCCCTCCCGGGTTTTGGCCTCCTCGAGCGCCCCCTCAAGGCCTTCCAGCTTAAGCTTCAGGTCCTTGATGGCGTCATTGGTGGTGGAGAGCAGCTGAACTTTGCTAAGGACCATGACGTGCGCCTCGATTAGGGCCTCATTGAGCGTGTTCTTCTCTAAGGACAGCTCCAGGATTCGGTTCTTTAGGCCGTCCCGCTCCGCCTCCAGCTCCTTCACCTTGTCGCCGTAGGCCAGGGCTTGAGCATCAAGTGCTTTCTTCTGCTTCTTCTCTAGCTCACGGGTCCACTCCACGGCAAGCTTCTCGACCTACTCATCCTTGCCGCGAAGCTTGGCGGTGAGTGCGGCCTCACGAGCGGCAAGATCCTCCTCCTGGGAGTTCAACACGGCCTCGGTTGGCGCCAGATGGCCTCATCCTAGTCAGCCTAGGCCTTCGCCGTCTCTTGGGCCTTCTCAATGTCGGACTGCTTGAGGATGAGCTCCTGTTTGCGCTTGGCCAGCTGCTCCTGGGTGACCTTCAGCTCCTCATGGGTCTGGCGGAACTAGGCCTGCGCCTCGGCGACGTGTTCCTCGAGCTCAGCCTCCATCTTGTTCACCACCGCCGTCTTGGTCCTCGCCTGGTCCAGGCGAGCGTGGTGGAGCGCCTAGAGCTTGTTGAAATTGGTGCTCATGGCCCGGAGGAGCCGCTCTTCTTGGGAGCCGCCACCGATGCTCGGCTCGTCAACGACCTCAAGGCCGGCGGTGGCAAGCACCTCGTCGTTGAAAACCTCCTCCTCGGTGAGCGCTCCGGTGCTCGCCGTCCTTGGAAGGCGTACAAACAAGTTGTCGCCCACCTTCAAGTATCTGCCTGAGCCGGAGGCAGCGGAGGAGGAGGGTTGATCATCGACCACCTCCTCCTCGGCAGCGGCCTTGCCGGCCTCCCCGGCAGACCCCTCGCCGGCCTCCTCCTCGGCAGCGGCACCCCTGCCGGCGTCCCAGGCAGACCCCACGGCATCCTTGGCGGCTTCCTTGGTGGCAATCTTGGTGACCTCGGCCTCCGCGTCCTTGGCAATCTCCTCGATGGTGGCGTCGGCGGTCCCCTGGTCCACCGGGGGGACGCCTATATGTGAGTATGGAGAATGAGGCAGAGCCAAACACAGGACTAAAAAAAGAGAGAAGAAGAAACAAGCAAAGACAAGGGGCATATGGGCTCACTTGTGTCGGGCTGAGAAGAAGTGGCCCCCTCCCCGCCAACATCTGTTGCTGGGGCGGAGCCGCCAGCACCGAAGTCTACCTCCTCCTCCTCCATGCGCGTGGGCTCAGTGTCTGGCGCCCTTGCCGGGGACGCCCCTCGTGGCGGCGTGGTTGATGGGGGCGGCATGGTGGGAGTGGCCCTTGGAGGCTCGTCCTACTACCACCCTTCTCCTGCAATTCTCGGCAAGGTCAGTGCCAAGGAAATCAGACCCCGGCATGCGTGGCAAGGAATGGGTGGTGAACTTATGCTGGGGGCTGGGCTGGGGGCTGCACCACGGGCTGCTATCCGGGCTGCTCACCACCACCAGCGGTGCCCTTGGGGTGCCCGTCGGGAGCTGGCTTCTCGCTGAAGCTTTGGTCCTCTTCACCACTCGCTGGGCCAACGTCTCCACGTCCCTGCCAAGACAACGACAAGTCAAGATAAGCGACACGGCTGGGAAGGACAGGAGTGACGGGGGGCAAGATGCTTACTCGTCCTCCGTCTCCTCGTCTGCTGCCTTCCTCTTCCTCCTCGGGCTAAGGGACGAGAAGTTGAAGGCAACCCCCGTGTCGGCGCTTGTAGGAGGAGGGGAAGGCGATGGAGTCCGGTAGCGTTTGGATGAAGAAGAGGCAGTCTCCTTCTTCGCCACTGCGGCTTTCTTCTTCGCCTCCGCGGCCCTCATCAAGCGCGCGGTTCCCGCCGGCACCACTTGTCGCGGTTCGCCCCTGCTGCGTCGGACCGGCTCGCCAGAGCTGGCCTGCCGCAGGGTGCGTCCTTTCTTCGTTGCTGGGGGGTCGTCAGCTTCGGCCTCCCCCTCAGACGGCTCCTCAACCACGTCTTTGACAAGGGGGGCGTTGGTGCTGACGCCGACCGCCTCCTTGGCGGACTGCTCCCATTGGGCGAAATCCTTCTCCTCTGCGGCCACGGCAGCCGCATTCTCCATGCCGCCAGCGCTACCGGCCGCCTTGATAAGATTCGTCTCTGCTACCCTGGCAGCGATGTAGTCCAGCTCCTCTTGGGTGGTGTCCCGGATGAACTTCGGCTCCTCGTGGTCGAACTCCTCCACCAGGGTGTTGAAAAACTTCTGCACCACGTGTGCCGGGGGCTCGGCCCAGCCCGGCACAAGGCCATGCGCGTTGAAGTCCGGCATCATGGCAAGGATATCAGACTGGCGGGTGTTATTACTCTGCGGGACCACCCCCGCCGGTAGCCCAAACAAGGGCCCCTTGACAACCTTGCCGGACTTCGCGGCCTTGCCGGTCCGCTCCACCCTGCTGTCGTCGGACACGTTGATCTGGAAGATCCTCTGTCAATACCAAGCATGCCCCAGCACCGTGAGGTTGTGCTGCAAGCCAGGGCGGAGCCTCATGATGTCCGCCGCGTTCTTGTAATCCCATGCCGGCCTCCACTTGTTATGCAGCGGAGCAATCCGGCACCGGACGAAATCCTCCCCAATGATCTCGAGGGTGAGCCCGGCCTCGGTGAGGCAGCAAATCCTGGTGGTGGCGATCGAGAGCTTCGTGTCATCAGCGTCGAGGTTGCTCCAGGCTGCGCTGTGGATCAGTGGCTCCCGACGAACGCCCCGGCAGAAATCCAGTGGGTCTTTCTCCATAATCCTGCACCACCGGCCCCGACCCTCGACACCCTGACACCACACCCTGACCCCCGACACCTCGACACCCTGACACCACACCCCGACCCC
>NC_041385.1:653282351-653363701 GCF_002162155.2 Triticum dicoccoides
ACCCCGACCCCGACACCCTGACACCCGGCCCCGGCCCGACACCCCGACCCTGACACCCCGACACCCGAATAGCACACCCCGACCCCGACCCCGACCATCGACACCCCCACACCATACAAAAACATCATATATATTTGTGTTGATCGGGTGCATTTTTATTATGTTCATGATGATGATACACTTAAATTATATACATATTATTATGTTCATGTCAGGTATCCAATGTTTTTATGTTGTACTAATTTCGTTTACTTTTTGTCATTGCAAGTGTTGACAGGATGGTGGGCAAGGGTCTAGAGCGCCCTGAGCCTCTTGCGAGCGTTACTGGGAGGGGTGGTTCCATTATTGCACATGTGCCCCTCCGGAGAGCGCTCCTACATAGTATGCAGACAACTCCGATGGGCTCTTCTACTTCAGCTGGGAGAGGTCGGGGGAGGACGAAGAAGACTGCTGGTAGAGGTGGACGTGTTAGCGGGAGATGTAGGAAGGCCGCTACGCCTTCCTCGCCGCCACCCTCAGGTGATTCACCCAACCACAGGACTGTTCCGTCTGACATGGACCCGTCTCAGACTCCTGTCCATGAGCCTTCGGTTGCTGATCCTTCGCCCCACCAGACTCGGGTCGCCGATCCTTCGGCCCACGTGAGTCCGGTCCTAGAGTCTTCATCCCAGAAGACTCCGGTCACGGGGTCTTCGTCCCAGAAGACTTTGGTCACGGGGTCTTCATCCCAGAAGACTCCGGTCCTGCCGTCCTCTTCCCACGAGACTCCGGTCCTGCCGTCTTCTTCCCACGAAACTCCGGAGGCTAGTGGCCCAGATGATGGTAGCGAGCACACCTTTTCAGATGATATCTATAGCAAGGACGAGATGGTTGAGAAGGGCAATAAGGTCTACAAGCGTGGCGGTACAAAGCTGTCGGTCGTGCCGACGACCCCCGACCAAAGGTGGTTGATTGCGCCTAAAGGGCTGAAGTAAGTGCCTTTACTTTTTTTAACCTTTTGCATTCATGTTCCTTCAAATTAATATCTAATGTGTTTTCCTTGTCATACTGCAGGGGCTAGGTATACCCCCATGACCGTGGTGTCCGCAGGTCCAACCAGGTCCTCGGCACGCTTTGCTGGTAGCACTTCCCTAGGTGGGTCACGATGCCCGGTGAGGCTCGGGTTCCACAGCTAGCACTGAGCTGGGACTTGTACTCTATTGCCCCGTCCCCTCCAGGACGTTGTGTTCCATCGGTTTTGGGTAATTTCTCCTTTAGAGAATTAAAAATGAACACTACCTACCTAGTGATTGTACTAATCATTGTTGTCTTCTTTGATTGCAGACCTTCTACAGGGTTTCAGAGGGAGGCCAGGAGGCCCCGGCTATGGTTGTCGAAGCCGAGTGCAAGCGCCTACTTCAGAACTTACGGCACAAGGCTCAGGTGCAGGCCATTCGAGACTACTACGCTTCACAGGGTATTAGGAGGGCCAAGAAGAAGTGTCGCAGCAAGTTTCTGAGTAGGGAGAAGTACTTGTCGGTAATTATACCTATTCTTAAGGCCTTGAACTTAGTTTTCTTGATTTGATTCGTAGCGCTGAAATTTCTCTTGACTCACTTAGGTGCCCCCGAGATGGTGTGTCGATAAGATGGACTGTTGGGAGGCGTTGGTGGATGCGTGGTGCTCTCCTGAATGGCGGCTCGAGCACCAAAGGGCCAAGGATAAGCGCGACCAAATGGAAGGTGTGCCACACCATCAAGGGAGCTCCAACCTGTTTGAGTACGGGGATTACTGGGTATGTGGTTTGCCACATGATTCATGCAATTTCATTCTTCATGGTAGCATTTATCCTTTCCAAAATGACTTAATATCCTTAGTTAGTTAAAATGACATAATAACTACCATGGATACTTCAATAATGACATAATTAGCTCAATAATGACTTAATATGGTTTAATTAGTTAAAAAATGGCATAACTACCTTTGATAGCTCAATAATGACTTAATATGCTTTAGTTAGCTAAAAATAGCATAACTACCTTGGATAGCTCAATAATGACATATTTAGCTCTAAAATGACATAATAACCTTTACATAGCTCTATAAAATGACTTAATATGCTTTAGTTAGTTAAAAATGGCATAACTACCTTCGATAGCTCAATAATGACATAATTAGCATACTTTGGTCAAAAATGGCATAATAATCTTTCTTAGCTCCAAAATGACCTAAACTTAGTTATTTTTTCCTCGAAAATGACATAATAACCTTTCTTAGCTCCAAAATGACCTATTTACATAGTAATATCATTCTTAATGCTAGCTTGAGCCCTAATTAACTAATATTTTGTTCCTCTCTCTTAGGCGCACTACCACAAGAAGCATGTGCCTTCTGTGTTCGACCTCTATGGCATGGCCCAGATGGCCCCGTACAAGAAGGCCAAGGCATTCACGGAGTCTGACCTAGATCATCCAGAGAACTTCACCAACATCTCCTCCCACCACAAGCTTGTGAAGTACAGAGATGAGGGGAAGACGAGGAAAGGGGAGGACTTTAACCCGAGCCAGGATCCTTTTGATACAGAGTTGGTGATGATATCTAGTGGCGGGAGGTCCCATGGCGCTCAAGCCATTGGTGATGGACTGCTACATTGTCCTAATACTCACCCGCAGATCAAGAAGCGCCTGAGTAGCTCTGATCCTGAGCTAACGCCACGTGCATGACCCGTGGAGCTCGCTGTGGCCGTTAGTTATACGGACTCTCTGACCTTTCCTCCACTACATTGTGTGTGCGTCCGTCGATGATTACAATGCTAACTATGAGTGTTGTCTTGCAGGCAGCGGTTGAGAAAGAGAGATTGAAGAACCAGGCGCTTTTGGAGGAGGCAAAAAGGGAGGCGGCGGAGAGGGAGAGGGAGAGGGAGGAGAGGACGGCTAGGTAGTTGTTGGAGGAGAGGAACCGGAACGATGCGTCTCACCGGGCCCTATACGAGCTCATTGTGGTACATTTCTTGTGCATATTAGCCCAATCATGCACGTAATGTTCGCATTACTAACTAATATGACTGACTCATGAGAACCAAATGTGCAGACCATGTGCGACAAAAGCGGCCAGGCCGCTCTGCCGATGCCCCAGATTGCTCTGGCGGGCACGGTGAGTTTGATTTGAATGGTCCTTAGTTACTACTATTCACATTTCAGTTTGCATCATGCTAACGAGACATTATTGGAAATGATCTTTGGTTCAGCATGGCTGCCAACAAGCATCGGCCAATCCTTCTGTGTCTGCCAATGCCAGAACCCCGACCGGTCCTTCACCTCCGTCTGCCAACAATGGCGCTGTGGAGACCCCGACTCATAAGTCGTGATTACCGAATGCACGTGTACAGTGATCCCAGAGATCAATGCTCACTGAACACACAGAAGCTGAATAACAAGAGGCTTACATCCATACGTACTGTATTACACAAGTAAGACCATTATGGTCAAGTCTTGAGTATAACATTGCAGCGGAAATTTTCGTCGATAACTTGGACCCATGCCATCTGCCTTAACCCTACAGGCATTCTGACTGGGAAGTGTCCTAGCTCGCATGTTCGTCATCGAAGTATTCTTCATCATATCCTATTCTTTCATGCCTGGTCAATAAAATAACCAGTGGCAAGACAATGAGTACTTTGAATGTACTCGCAAGCAACCCATGTTTCGGTTCAAGATACATCAATGCATGATATAGGTAAATTTTTGCAGAAAGCTAGTTTTGAGTGCAATGACATGTTCAACAACTTGTAAGACATGCATCAGGAGAATTCAAGTAACCATGAGGACAGGTCACATATATCAACATGAATAGAGTGGGCACCAACCCAACTCAGTCATGTCAAGTCCTTTGACTTGACCCAAGTAGTTATCCAAACACACACACTGGTTTGTAAACATGTGGACATAGCCCAAGAGCGGTTACCCAACTGTCCTTGACCATGGACATGGCTATTCGAATAGTTTTACACTCTGTAGAGGTTGCACACTTTACCCACAAGATCCGGGGAACTTCCGTGTCATCCACGACCCACGATACCTCAAGTACCTGGGGTAAGCACCCGATCACTACCTTTCCCTATACGACACTAACAAGGAGTCCACTCGTTGTTCCGTATCCTCATGATGTACATCATACGAGACTCACTCGAGATCGTAACATCCGAGAGGGGCCACAACGGTGTATCCGGTGCCCTGTAAAGACAGTCATGGCCGTCCTACCTGGCACGACCCCGTCCCGAGAGAGAGCACCAACTCTCCACTGTCACTAGTAATGTGGGATCCAAGTTAGTATCGACCTAGGTAACCAATAATGCCCTTTCCCATATAAGGGTAGAGTGGTTGCGCATGTAAGGTTGGAATAATGGTCGCAACTTAAACCAACCCGTTTTGAAAACAACACACACTTGCCTCGGTACACCACTTCGTCATCAAGTGGCTACCCAACTCATCATCTCCCCCGAGCATAAGTGGCACCCGATGGGGTTTTCGAAAAGTCTTTTGAAAATCATTTGCCTCCTTCACCATGCATATTCCCGTCCCTTTTTGCGTAGCACTAATTTAGCATCCTATCAACTCCCACCGGCATAACCCTCATACGAAGGTAGGGTCATGCACAATGCAAGTATCAACGAGGAAATAATGGTGGCAAACCACCCCATGTGGTTATCACAGTATCATGTCTCCGATGCAAGCAATATAAGTGCTATATGACATGCATAAAAAGGGTTTCATAGACATGGTCAAAGGGCTGCTTGCCTGTTTTAACAAAGTCTTCGAGGTCTTCAAATATCTCTGGTCCAACTCCGAGCATTTCGTCTACTTCGTCAACTATCGTCGAAAGCAACAATAATAAGCAACACAACAAGGCAGGAAATAAAAGTGCTCTAAAAATATGAGTTGGACTTTTCTAGGATACCTCTGGTCATATGAGAAATGACCAAGGTGATTTCATTGGAAGTGGATCAATGGATATTTCTAAACATTTCAATATGATGGAATCAATGGATTTGATGGATCCACAAGTTGTACACAGAATGCCATTTTATAAAAATGAGTAAAAGTACCCATTAATTCAGGCGTGATTTTAGAAACATTTAGAAATTGGTTTCACTGGATTTGGAGTTGAAATAAATATAATATGGATTTTTGAAGTGGACTTATGTGGATAAATGACCTTTTTAAAAGGTTTAGTGAAAACCAAGGACAACAAAAATGTCCATTATGGCCTATTAAATAGGTCTTGATTTATGGAGTCTCTGGAAATTTTAATCATCAAATTTGGATTTCATTTGATTTATTTGTGGATTTTTGAAGTTGACTGGAAAAAGAAAAAGACAAAGGATTTACCGAAACGGGCTGGATCTGAGCGGCGGCGGCGCGCACTAGGCAAGGTTTAGCAGTGGCTCGGCCGCACACGCTCAAGGGCCACATCGGAGGCGGACTAGCGGAGTACGCTTCTCTGCGGGGGAGGCGGTTCACCCGGATCCCACCTCCACTTAAACGTCGAGGCCCGCCGGCTGAGTCGCTGACCTGCAGGGCCCACCGGCAGGGTCGTCTCCTTCCTCCCGCGCCCGCGACAGAAGGGATCGAGGTCGTGGTTGAGCGCCAGCCGGCCAGGCACAGGCCACCCTCGGCCAAGCTCCGGCCACCGGAGGGGTCGCCGGGGAGAGGCGCGTCAGGGGGAGCCCTCAGAGACGGCAGGGGATGGCCGGAGCGCATCCAGCGACGGTCGTGGCGGACGGCCCCATCAGGCATTGGCGGCACCGGCACCACGAGGCACGGGATGAGGCAGAGAAGAGCGGGGGAGCTCCGTATCCTAGCGGAGGCTCTCCTGGAGGTTGAAGGAGAGGGGGAGGGGCCCTGGTTCGCCGGAGCAAAGTGGAGGCCGATGGCGAACAGGTGGCCATGGAGAGGGCAGGAGGGCACGAGGGGGAGTGAGGGGGTGTCTGAGAGGTGCACGGGAGAGAGGAGGCTCGAACCGAGGCGAGAGAAAGAGTCGGGGTGGCTTAAATGGGCGTGGCCGTGGAGCACCGTGGGCAGCATCTAGGGACGCGCTCGGGTGAGGTCGTGGAGGGGAGAGAAGAGAGGTTTAGGAGGGGGCCGGCAGCTTGTCGTGTCCCAGACGCCGAGGTGGCCTCATGAGACACGCTGGGGAGGCCCGAGGTGGCTGGAGGCCATTGGAAGGGGGCGGCTACAGTGCGGGAGCACACTGTAGAGTGCTCCAGAGCGTGCAAATGGCCGGCATGCCATTTTATATGCACAGTGGGCACGTCCATTGGTGTCTATCAGGTGTGGAAGAGAGTAAAGAAAGGAAAGGGAGCCTTGGATGCTCTGGAGGGGCTCTGGTGAGAGGTGGGTGAGAGAGAAGGGTGTTGTGGCTTCCAGAGGGGTAAATGAGGAGGTTTCACCCCTCAATCATTGATCTTAGGCCAAGGGAGAGTTACTGGAGGTAGAAGAGGGTCAGGAGCAGCTGTGGTACAAAGTTGAGCCCATGGAGATTAGTGGAAGAGGTCAAAATGGCATTTTGGTAAAGTGGTAGAAGGTGTTTGATATTGGTTTGGGCAAGTAGATGATTTCCATTTGTCATGAGGCTTGATAGGGTCAAATGGTATGAGAAAATAAGAGGTTACACCAAGATTGAGTTCATTTGGGAAAAGTTGCCAATGCAACTTTTGTAAACCCTAGAAATCAGCAGAAATGGACTTTCCAAGATTTAGTCATGAAAATATGTTCTCCTTGATGCACCACTTGGTGTAGTGTCATCCTTTGAGGTTATGAACATGTCCAAAAAAGATGAGATCAAAAGGAGAAAGTTGCCAATGTAGAGTTGTTCAAATTTGGTTCTGAACAGGAAGGGTTTTGGGGCCCTTTGATCAAGTTAACTTGTTCTCCAACTTGTGCCACTTGGTCTAGATGTATAATTAGAACATTTGAGAATGTTAAAAGGTTTAAGAACATTTGGGAATATTTGGCAATGTAAAGTTGCTCAAACTTCAAAATGGTCAGAAATGGTTTTGAGGGGATTTGATGATGTTATCTTGTTCTCCAAGACATGATACTTGGCGAGACCACCAAATAGGGCATTTGTGACATGATGGAATTTTCTTGGATTTTTATGAAAATATTTACTGTAGAAATATTTCAAATCCTTGAAATTGGCAGAAATGGTTTTGGGAGGTTTTGTCCAATATTTTGAACATGACCATGTGTTGAAACTCTTATATATGGGAAATATATGCCCACTGAGTTTCCCTGATTTTTGTCAAATATTTGTAAAACAATAAAATAATTTTTCCCTATTAAAGACCATTCCTGGCCTTAAGAAAAAGCTTTTAAATAAAATAGGAAAATAACTTTTAAAATTATATTTTTGTGGTTTCTGGGTACCCTATATCTAATAGGAGTCTAATGTATTTTTGGAAAGATTTTTACTGCCCTTAATTAAGTACTTGCAGTGCAAACCTCAATTCAAGGGTTTTTGAAAAACTAATTTTTGAAAATACTATTTGGCCAAATTATTTTTGTAAGAAAATTCTATACTATACTATACACATGCCATGATCATTGGGCAGAAGTTTTGGATCAAGGAGAAGTAGTATAAGAGTTGGAGGATTTATTTGATTTTTAGAGCACTTGCAAACAACAGACAAAATCCAACCAAGGCAAAGTCCAAAACACACAAAAGTTTTTGTCAAACCACATTTTATCATTATTTATTACTTTAAGTGTTGTGCCATGAAAATCAAGGTGTGACAGGCGCAGCCCAGACCATTCCTACACCTCCGTGATAACGGTATTTTTCTTCTTATTTAGCCTGTTTAGTCCATTTATGACATAATTTAGCTTATTTAGTCCACAAATGACATAATAAGATGAAGAAAATCAGGGAAGAGGAAGGAAAGAAGGAATAGAAAGAGAAGAAGAAGAAGAAGAAGTTCTTCTTCTTCTTCTTCTTCTTCTTCTTCTTCTTCTTCTTCTTCTTTTCCCCCTCTTGTTTTTATTTGTAAGTGGCATCATAACCTTGCTAACCTCATAAATGTCATATACTTAGCTTGTTGTCCTCTAAAATGAGACAATAAGCTTAGTTAGGTAAAAAATGGCATAATTTGCTATGTTAGCTTTAAAATGGCATTTTTCTTCTTATTTAGGCTATTTAGTCCATTTATGACATAATTTAGCCTATTTAGTCCACCATTCTGAGACGGCCTCGTCGCAATTAGCGGGAAGAGCACGGGTGGATGGGTGCCCAGTCGTCACTGTCCCCCACAGCGGCTTGAAGTAGTCCATGAGCTCGAAGACATCGACTATCGACGGGGAGAAGTAGGCGGACTACATCCTCCGCACTACCGCGGCACTTTTCGGCAGCTCCTTCTCCTTTGCGTCCTTAGCTGCTGCTTTCCCCTTGCAGGATTTGGGCACCATGGCAGGTGGAGAGGGGCGAGGTGTCGAGAACAGCGGAGGCGCGGCCGCGGCGAGCAAGTACGGAAGCTTGAGGAGGAAGGAGTGCAGAATGACGGTTCCAAGATTGGGGAGAGCACAAGGGGTAAAAGGGCAGCGTGCTTGCGGTTATTCCTTTTTATGGGGAAGGTGCGGGCCGCTTCCCTTCCCATTAACTACGATGTGACGCATGCGCGCAGTAGCTGCTCCGCGCATGACCCCCATGTCACGCACGACCTCCACATCACACGTTCAACGCGGCTCGCGGGGAAGTGCAACAGACAAAAAATTACGGCGGTAAAAACCGCCCCGCCTGCCTGCGCACTGTTCTGGGCCTAGCCCAACAACGCATGGCGCTTATGTGTGGCCCAGGCCCGGGGCTCCTGGCAGTGTACTAAAGTAGGGGCACTACTTTGTACCCCTTACTAAGTGCACGGGCAGTCAAAGTCGCGCCCGCGACCACACTAAGCAGGGCAAAGGGAAGAGTCGATGCCACAAAACAATCAAAGAACCGCCAAGACTAGAAGACCTAGAGGGAGAGGTGGTTCTCCCCGGCAAGAGCCTTGCTGGGGCAGCCTCCACGGCCCCGGCAGGAGCCTTGCCGGGGCAACTTGCCCAATCCCCCGCCAGCAGAACGTGTCACCCTTGAGCCCAAGGTCTCCAACCTCATCGGGACCAGGGATCGGGAGGCGCTTCTGTGGTGGCATGCAGATCTTTGTGAAGACAAAGAGCAGAAGATGACGACCCTTGGCAACATCCTCCCCAAGGAAATTCACAAGGCCTCCGGCAACACCCTTGTTGGGGACGACTATGACGCCGCGACAAGACCCTTGCCGGGGCCCCGACAAGGCCCTTGCTGAGGACGTCTGCGAGGCCGCAGCCAGGCCCACACCTGCCACAATCCTACCGCTACTCCCCATGCAGCTGCCAGCCTACCAGCTAGGCAGGCGCCCGCATGTCAACAGGAGGCTTCTAGGCCAACTCACCGACGCCAATATGGTGGCATGCAAATCTTCGGGAAGACCTCACCACCACGCCACCTCAGCTGCCTGCTAGTCTTCATGGCGCCATGCACCCCGCTGGCCCAGACGCGTGTTAGAGCAGGGTAGAGCGGCGACGGACGGGACGGAGGTTCGCATTTAATGCGCCTTGTCCCGTATGGCTAGCGATAAGCCTAGCCACAGTACCCCGATGCCACCTCCTGTGTGCCACTATGGCGATCCCCTTTACTATAAAAGGAGGCCCGAGGCATACTGGAGGGGGATTCGGACCCCTGGACAAGATACCCATTGTAGCTAGCTCAAGAACAACAAGAACACTCAAATAGACACCAAGAGCAGGACTAGAGTATTATGCACGTCGTGGCCCGAACCTGGGTAAACATCCCGTGCACTCTGAATTGGCTACCGATCCTACTCTCCTCTCAATCCCACGCCCCGCAACTGTAGTAGGGATCCCAGTTGATCTCATAGGTGTCGTTTCCACCGACAGTGGTCGCTGGCGTTTCGAGGAAGATCGTCAACACTGACTGGCTGGAGGCAGATGAAGGTGATCTGCCCGTTATTTCTTCATCGGACGGTGCAGAAAAAATGGACGGACCTATTTGTTTTCGTTCGACTATTATTTTCATAGGATCCTGTAGTAATTTAGTGTGCCATGCATGTTGTCGAGCTATCATATGTCTACCATCATTTATTTCTCACCGACCTGCTATATGCTACCTTTACACTATACTAATTGTGCACACACTTCACCCATACTCACACTATTGTTTTTTATGCGTGGGTATTTCAGACTCTGACGCAGTGTTGATGAATGCAGAAAATAAATGACAGAACTCGCTCCAGTGTAATTCGAAGATAAGCACTAAGCGTTTCAGCGCTCTAAAGGGTGAAGTGTCAGCAGTTGGAGACAGTAAATGTAGCTCTGCAGTTGATGATCTCAATTGCCACACACAACCATCCCAGGTGCTTGCTTTAACTTCGCGCTATCAAATGTAGTTGCATGTTGCATATGGTGTCTAGCTTGTATTGCTTCCAATTTGGTTAAATTGCATCTGCTTACTTTACACATTATACCTTTGATAATGACATGCCTTCCTGTTTTTGATACATACTACATATGTCTATTAACCATGTTCGTACATCAAACTAATGCTCTTTTGTATCCCTCGTCAATCACTTATGATGATACAGTCACCCTAGTGGGTTACTATGAGACGCCCTACTGGTTTAAAGAGTGCAGTGCCATCCTCCCCACATAATTCTCAAGAAACAACAAGGCTAAATGAATATAGTCAACGTAGCCCTCTAGTCGATGACTGCAATTCCCCCACACCACCATCGCAAGTACTTGCTCTTACTTGACAGTGTGATATGTGGTTGCATGTTGCGTATGGTGTGTACCTTGTAATGCTTCTAATTAGGGTAAATTGCATCTGCTTAGTTAACACATTATACCTGTGAATATGACATGCCTTCCTGTTTTTGGTACATACTACGTCTTTCTATTAACCATGTTCTTACATCAAACTACTTTTCTTGTGTATCCCTCATCAATCACTTCTAATGATACACCTTCAAGTTGGCAGTGTAATATTGGTTGCATCTTACATATCATTTCAAACATGTATTGCCTCTAATTTGATGATGTGCCACTTATAATGAGACACATATAACTTGGTAGAGGGATTTTGGTTGGATCTTTCATATGGTGTCTAGATTGCACTAGTTCCAATTTGTTGAAATGCCTTCTGCTTAGCGTTTTTCATACATATTCCATCCTCATACAATGTGGTTGCCATACATAAAAGTTTTGTTCGTCAGTATCATGCATCAACGAATTTGGAAGTGCGAATTTCATTCCTTTTTCTTGTGTGTTTACTTGACAAGGAAAATCTGAAAGGACGAAGGCACGGAATGATGGTGGTCCTCTGGAGCAACCGAAACAGATGATCTCTACAGATTCTCCTGCTACTCATACTGCAGTGCTAGTTCCAAATCTCATCTCCCCTACACCACAACCCAAGGTGCTTTCTCTAACATGGCAGTGTGATATCTGGTTGCATGTTGCATATGGTGCCTAGCTTGTGTTGCTCCTAATTTGTTAAATTGTATCTCCTTAGATTACACATTATACATGTGAATATGACACGCCTTCCTGTTTTTGGTACATACTACATCTCCTTATCACACCATGTTCTTAGATCAAACTATTGTTCTTGTGTATCCTGCATCTATCGCTTATGATGAGACAGTCACGCCCCTGGGTTAATATGAGACGCACTACTCTTATAAAGAATGCAATTTCATCCTCTCCACATGATTCTCAAGAAACAGCAAGCCTAAATGTAGATATTGAATGTAGCTCTGTACTTGAAGACCGCACTTCCCCTACACCACCATCACAGGTGCTTGCTCTAACTTCACAGTGTGATATGTGGTTGCATGTTGCATACGGTGTCAAGCTTGTAATGCTTCTAATTAGGGTAAATTGCATCTGCTTAGTTTACACATTATACCTGTGAATATGACATGCCTTCCTATTCTTGGTACACACTACATCTATGTGTTAACCTTGTTCTTACATGAAACTACCTCTCTTCTGTATCCTGCATCAACCACTTACGATGACTCACCTTTATTCATTGCATATCACATATTATTTATAGCCTGTTGCCATGTATTGCTTCTAATTTGGTCAAATACATTTGTTAGGGCACCCTTTTAATTTGGCAGAGTGATATTGGTTTCATCTTTCATATGGTTTCTAGCTTGCATTGATTTTAACAAGTTCAAGCACCTTGTGCTTAGTTTACACTTTATACATCATACATGTCAATATGTCACGCCGTTCTTTTTTTCATACATATTCCATCCTCCTATCATGCAGCTGCCTTACATGAAAGTAGTGTTCATCAGTATCATGCATCAATGAGTTCTGAAGAGCAAATTTTATTCCTTTTTCTTGTGAGTTTGACTTGAGAAGGCAAAATCAAGAAAGAGGAAGGAAAAGAGTAAGGAAGGCGATGGTGGTGGTCCTCTGCAGCAACATAAACGGAGCATCTGTACCGATTCTCCTTGTACTGATAGTGCATTACAAGGTACAATTCTCCGCTCCCTTACTCCACCATCCAAGGTGCTTGCTCTAACTTGGCAGTGTGATATCTGGTTGCATGTTGCATATGGTGTCTAGCTTGTATTGCTCCTAATTAGTGTCTTCTTAGCTTACACATGATATGTGTGAATATGACACGCTTTCCTGTTTTTGGTACATACTATATCTGTCTATCACACCATGTTCTTACATGAAACTACTCTTCTTGTGTATCCTGCATCAGTCACTTATGATGGGACACCTTTAAGTTGGCAGTGTGATATTGGTTTGCGTCTTCAATATGATTTCTAGCATGTATTGCTTCTAGTTTGATGAACACCACCTATGATGAGACAGTTTTAACTTGGCAGAGTGATATTGTTTGCACCTTCCATATGGTATCTAGTTTGCAGTGCTTCTAATTTGTTGAAGTGCCTTCTGCTTAGTTACCACATCATAGGTGTGAATATGTCAAGCCGTCCATTTTTCATACATATTCCATCCTTGTATCATGACTTTGCCTTTCATCAGAGTAGTTTTCATCAGTATCATGCATGAATGAGTTCTGAAGAGCGAATTGTATTCCTTCTTCTTATCAGTTTGACCTCACAATGCAAAATCAATAAAGCTTAAGGAAATTGGCAAGGCATTGGATGATGGTGGTCCTTTCGAGCAACTGAAACGAAGGTTCTCTACAGATTCTACTCCGCCATCCTCCCAACAAGATTCGCAACACAATGCAAGGCTAGACAGTCAACGTAGCTGTGTAGATGATGAGCACATCTCCCCTACTCCAACATCACACGTGCTTGCTCTAACTTGGCACTATTATATGTGGTTGCATGTTGCGTATGATGTCTAGCTTGTATTGCTTCTAACATTGTCGAATTGCATCTGCTTACTTTACACATAATGCCTGTGAATATGACATGTGTTCCTCTTTCTAGAACATACTATATCTGATCACACGATGTTCTTACATCAGACTACTGTTCTTGCATATCCTGCATCAGTCACTTATGATAAGGCACCTTTAAGTCGCCACTGTGATATTGGTTTTGTCTTGCATGTGATTTCTAGCATGTACTGCTTCTAATGTGTTGAAACACCATACAGTTTGAACTTGGTAGAGTGATATTGGTTGCATCTTTCATATGGTGTATAGCTTGCAGTGCTTCTAATTTGTTGAAATGCCTTCTGCTTAGTTACCACATCATAGGTGTGAATATGTCATACCATCCTGTTTTTCATACATATTCCATCCTCGCATCATGTGTTTGCCTTTCATCCGAGTAGTGTTCGTTAGTATCATGCATGGATGAGTTCTAAAGAGTGAATTTTATTCCTTTTTCTTATCGGTTTGACTTCACAATGCAAAATCATTACAGGTGAAGGAAATTAGTCTGGCAGTGGATGATGGTGGTCCTTCGGAGCAACTCAAACTGGGGGTCTCTACAGATTCTACTCCACCATCCAACCAATAAGATTCGCAAGACAACACAAGGCTGGACAGTCAACGTAGTTGTGTAGATGATGAGCACATCTCCCCTACTCCACCATCACAGGTGCTTGCTCTAATTGGCACTATTATATGTGGTTGCATGTTGCGTATGATGTCTAGCTTGTATTGCTTCTAACTTTGTTGAATTGCATCTTCTTACATTACACATAATGCCTGTGAATACGACACGTATTCCTGTTTCTAGAACATAGGTGTACATGATGAGCACATCTCCCCTAGTCCACCATCACAGGTGCTTGCTCTAACTTGGAACTGTTATATGTGGTTGCGTTTTCCGTATGATGTCTGGTTTGTATTGCTTCTGATTATGTTGAATTGCATCTACGTAGCTTACAACTTATACCTGCAACGATCACTTACCCATAAGACACATTTAACTTGGTATTGTGATGTAGGTTGCATCTTGCATTGTCTTCTAGCTTGTACTTCTTCTAATTTCTTGAAATGGCACTTACGACGAGACAATTTTTACCTGATAGAGTGATATTGGTTGCATGTTCATATGGTGCCTAGCTTTCATTTCTTCTAATTTTGTTGAAATGCCTTCCGCTTACTGTTTTTTCATACATATTCCATCCTCCTATCGTACGTGTGAATACGAAACATTGTCTTTTTTGTATATATTCCATCCTCCTATCATGCGCTTGCCTTACATCAAAGTAGTGTTCGTCTGTATCATGCATCAACCAGTTATGTAGAGCTAATTTTATTCATCTTCTTGTGGTTTTGACTTCATAAGGCAATATCAAAAAATAGGAAGGAAAAGAGTAAGTTAGGGGATGTTGGTGGTCCTCCGCACCTACGCAAAGAGAGACTCTCTAGATTTGCCACTGCTACTGCTAATGAAGTTGAATTCCCAAGTCTACATGATGAGTTCATCTCCCGTACTCCACCATCGCAGGTGCTTGCTCTAAGTTGACAGTGTGATAATTAGTTTCATGTTGCATATGTTTTCTAGCCTGTATTTCTTCTATTTTGATTAAATTGCACCTACTGAGTTTATACGTTATACATGTGCATATGACATGGCTTTCTATGTCTAGAATACACTGCATCTATCTATCATACCATGTTCTTACATCAAATTACTGTTGTTGTGTATCCCGCATCAGTCACTCATGATTGGACACTTTTAACATGGCAGTTTGATAGTGGTTGCATCTTGCATTGATTTCTATGTTAGACTTCTTCTAATTTTTTGAATTGCCACTAATGACAAGACACTTTTTACTTGGCAGAGTAATATTGGTTGTATCTTTCATATGGTGTCAAGCTTGCATTACTTATGTTTTCTTGAAAATCCTTCTTCTTAGTTTACACATCGTAGCTGTGAATATGTCATGCCGTCCTGTTTTTCTTACATATTCCATCCTCATACGGTTGTCTTACATCAACTATATCATGCATCAATGATTTATGAAGAGCGATTCTATTCTTTTGTGTTGTGGGTACGGCTTGACATGGCAAAGTCAAAAAATATAAAAGAGCAAGGAAAATAATATAGTAGGGAGTGGTGTTACTCGTCGGTGAAACGGAAAAGGATCTGCCGTCGAGATTCTGCTGGTACTTCCAGTGCAGTAGAAAGTCCAAGTCCACCGGCTAAATCTACAAACATAGTATCACCTACTCCACCAGCTGCAGCATCTGCTTCAACTGTACCAGCATCTCAATGAGTTACTCGTTCGTTTGCTCCGGAACTGGCCAGTTCCCAAGTTGCCTTCACATCTAACACTACTTCCGAAGCACTGCTGGCACAACAGGACTTGGCAAGATCAGATGAACCTCATGAGCATCAACACCAAGACGGTACCTGACCGAGTCAAGTTGCAGTTGCATGCTCCTTCATATGTACTCTCACAGTTTGATGTACACTAACACTTTCCATATTTGTTGTTGAACTAGCACCACGGCGCAAGCAGAAACAGACATCAGGGATAATGCTTGACAGAATAACAAAATCTAAAGGAGGAAGGATGGAGATCCATTTCGAGGCAGGTTTAAAAAGGCCACGTGATGCTACAGAGTCAGCCAAGTTAGTATCAGAGGCAGCCGTTGCAGTTAGGTGTCATGCACGTATCCTCCCAACGTGGATCCAGTACAGGAATGAGAAAGATAATACCCAGTTTAACACCTTCCTTGACCATTTATCCATAAGTAATGTTATTCATTGCAATTACTAATATTGTCTTGCTCTGTCCCATACTTTCTAGCTTCCTCCTAATAAGACTCACATTCTTTTTTCAACAGATAAGGTTCAAGTTGGATCCGAAAGATGATGCAACTAAACAAGCATGCACTCATGTTTTTCAGTCTGCTCTGCGACAGTATCAGTACCACCTTCGAAAATCTCACTTTGAAGGCAAGGCTAACAATGAAATCGCCCAAACATCTCCAGTGGAATATATTACAGATGAAGACTGGACAACCCTCGCTAAACACTGGTCTGATCCAAAGTATCAGGTAGGATATATGTATTTGATCACACAACATATTGAACTTCTCTTTATGTATGTACCTTACAAGTGTAGCTTCTTCTGGGCTCACTGTTTGAAGAACAAGACCAACCGTTCTAAAGTGAAATTCCAATAGACAACAGGATCTCGTAGCTATATTGCACACTGCGAGGCTCTTGTAAATAGCTGGTACTTCCTTCTTTTTTCTGTGCCATATTATCGTATCTATATTGACTTGTTCTAAATACAGAGGAAAGCCCATGCGGACCAAAAATAACCTAAACTGAATGCATTTAAAATCTTCAAGGATTGCCACACCAGTAAGATGAAGGGCATGAGCACACCAGTTCAAGCCGCTGTTGTAAGTCCTTACTCCTCCTGCCTTTGAACTAATTGGTACTTTGATGTGTTCATTTAACTACTTGGTTTGCAGCCAATGTCAGTTACTCTGTTCACTTTTATACACAGTTGTCTTAACGTATCATTTCACCTTCATTGGTTTAAAAGAGATGAAGGATGTTCTTTTGGTCTTGATCTGTAATCTAGTTGTTATGTTCACGTGCGCACACAATGATAAAATAGCATGTTTGTTTTATATCTGTTTGCCCATGATATGAATGATGTCATACTATGTTCATCCTACTTTAAACCATGTCTCTTTATCCTTAGATGTCAACGAATGTGAGGAAATAGACAATATAGTAGACATGCTACATGGACATATGTTTCGAAAGTGATTTTATTATGTCGTTGGCACTACAATACATGCTAATGTATTACAGTAGTTCACCAAAATATGTTATGTATAAACGTGTAACCTACTTTGTTTGTTTTTGTCTCATTAGTAACTTATCTGGCACACTAATCTACATGTTCAAACTTTCAGGAAGCTATGGAACAAATGATTGAACATCCACGACCACCTGAAGGTGATGAGGCTACCATGGGCACAATGTCACCTCTTGCTGCAGTGTGTCAGTATCTCTCCACTAACAGTGCAAAAAGCACCTTCCTGCGTAATTCTGGTTGGTTGTCAAGGTAACCTCGTCCAAATCGCCTACTCAACAAAATCTTCCTGCTAGACAGAGTGATATATTTGTGCTCCAAACACAAGTACAATCCCTAATGGACGTCGTTTCGGAAACAAGAATAGTGGTTGACAAATGTCGTCAAGATATGAATGGTTTTGAAACCAGACTATCAGACATTCGCTACGTTGTTCAAGAGCAAGGTCGGAAAAAAGGTGAAGATCGTGCTGCTCCATCAGATTCTACATCCTGAAACATTAGCACTCATGTCAAATGATATGTGCTTCTATACATCTGATGGTGCTTTTATCTGCAAGGACTGTAAACTTTATGCCAACAGGCCTTTTGTTATACAGTTAGAATTTATTTTGTTGTGATACATCATTTATGATGCTGCCAAAGGCTGCAGTAATTACAACGCTATTTTTGTATAATGTAGGTTTATCTTAGTAATGTATTCGGCCGAAAGCTTCATAGGAGCCCAATATGCCAACATTCGTCGGGCCCATTCCAATTGGGCTAAAAACGATTATGGGCCGAAATTTTCATGTAGCCCACTAAAAATATCTGGGCCTAATTCAGCATAAGCTTTCATATTTTTCTGGTAGGCCTGTGCCCATAGTGGGCCTTTAACAGGCCTAAACATAATTTGGGCCCTCAGTAATAATAGGCCGTTTACAGGTGTAAATATCTCGAGACAATAATAACATGGGACTTTAATAGGCCGAAAGTGAGATTGGGCCCTGATTGTGCCAAATAACCCACTGGTCTTAGCAGGCCAAAATGGTGGCCCATTTACGATGCGGATCTTTCACAGGCCGAAATTCGGACGGGCCGTAAATGCGCCGACCTAATACACGGGCCCTTAGCAGGCCGGAAGTTCGGTCGGGCTAGATTATCATCATTTGTATATAGGCCGTTAATGGGCCCGATGTGACATTGGTCCACATATGGCCCATGGATTTCGTCGGACGTTAACAGGCAAAAATCACAATAGGACAAAAGTGGCCCAAATCTATAGTGAGCCTCTAACAGGCCGAATGTTAGACATGGCCGAATATGACCCAAATCCTTCACGGTCGTTTATGGGCTGAAAGTTTGAATGGCCTGTAAATGGGCCCAAATGAAGCAGGACCTTTAATACGCCGAAAATACAGCGGGTTGTAATTCAGCCCAAATACTTAGCGGACTATTAACAGGCCAGAAGTGACAATGGGCCGCGATGATGACAAGTTTAGGACAGGTCGTTGATGGGCCGATTTGACACTAGCCGTACGGGCCTTAACTGAGAATGTTGGGCCTTTAGCTGGGCCGGCCCATTATGGTCTCCAAAATCTTGTGGGCCTTTAGCTAGGCTGGCCCATTGTGGTCCACTAAATCTTGTGGGCCTTTAGCTGGGCCGGACCATTATGGTCTGCAAAATCTTGTGGGCCATTACCTGGGTTGGCCGATTTTGGTCCGCTAAATCTTGTGGGCCTTTAGTTGGGCCGGCCCATTATGGTCTGCAAAATCTTGTGGGCCTTTAGCTGGGCCGGCCCATTATGGATCGCAAAATCTTGTGGGCTTTTAGTTGGGCCGGCCCATTTAAACTTTATGGGCCACTTTTGGGCTGGTCCACGTGTCAACATTTCATAGGCACATCTTGCCCATTGGATGAGTGACACCTGTGCCAACGCGGAGCTGACACGTGTTTCCTCCAGCCAATGATGATTTTACACGTGGAGAATCCCCATTGGTCCGGGCTGTTAACGGGTTATTGGATCCAAAATCAGACCCGATAGCTTAACAGTGTTCCGTTACGGTGGATGCCATGTGTCGGTCACCCTTGACAAAAGCACTTCTGTGACGCGTGATTTATCGTCATGGAAGTGGACACTTCCGTGATGATAATTTTGGTAATGTCATGGAACACTTCTGCGACAGCATAGGTATGACTATCTTGATTCTGTCATAAAATCGTCATGGATGTACATGCATGATAGAAAACGCGACCTACTGTGACAAACACGTATCATCATGAAAGTGTATTTTTTTGTAGTGGTGTTTTCTTGAAATTGTGCTAATCTATCACCTCAACTTGAAAAACTTAAAAATTGCCAACTTTGTTGGTTGAGGGTCTAATCACCCCCCCCCTCTAGACACCTCTTTCTCGATCCTTTCAATTGGTATCAAAGCATTGGTCTCCATTGTTTTGGTTTAATCACCATTGGAGGAAGATGGATGAGTCTACGTTGGGGAGTCTTAGACATAGAGTGTCTATACTTGATGGGGAGTACTTTCATGAGTGGAAAAAATGAGATGCTTGTGACTTTCAATGAATATCATTTGAAGAAGTACATTACAAGCCCTTGTGCACCTCATGTTGACCCTATGCATCCTACCCTTGATGAGTCCATTGACATGATTCGCAATCTTAGAACTGTTAATCTTATTACTAGAGGCTTGCCTAGAATCTTGATTGGTTGCTTTCCTACTCTTGATTGTGACTACATTATATGGAGATTTCTTGAGAAACGATTTCCAAACTATTCCTTGCAAAACTTAGATAAAATCCATCATAAGTCTATTGCCTTGAATAAGATGAATTCCGATGATCCTAAGATTTGTGATTGTCTATTTGAGCTTACAAATCTTATGCGTGCCAAAGGAAATGTAGGAATTATTAGCGATATTATTTCGGAAGCTATTAGAATTCATAGAGATGAACATTGTCAAAATCATATATCTAATGAATCATTTTATCTAGGAGATGATCATTTGCAAGATGATGTTGAACATGGATACTGTGATGTGGATGATGATAGTGACTATGATCTTGATGATGCGATGAGACACTTTGGTCTTATGGCTAATCTTCACGGCTACATGGCTGGAGGAAAGGAATGGGTCCTTGATAGTGGATGTACTGATCACATCACCAGAGACAAGGAAATGTTTTGTGAGCTTGCTGGAAACAACGGCCCTCGAAAGTATGCAAGGGTAAGGTGGTTGGCCTCGGTAAGGTGGCCATCTCACATGATAACTCCATACAAAATGTCATGCTCGTTGAATCTCTTGGCTATAATTTACTTTCGGTATCTAGGCTTGCTGATTTCGGTTTCAATGTCCTATGTACCAAAGTAGACTGCCAAGTGTTTCGTAGATATAATCATGAAATGGTCTTTACCTGTATACGTTGAGGTGATCTATACATTGTTGATTTCACTAAAAAGGCTCAACCTAGAACTTGCTTAATTGCTAAATCTTCTAAAGGCTGGTTGTGGCATAGAAGGTTAGGTCACGTGGGCGTGCGAAACCTTGACAAGCTTATTAAAGGTGATCATATCCTTGGTGTTAAAGATGTCATATTTTATAAGGATAGACTTTGCAGCGCTTGTCAAGCAGGTAAACAAGTTTGAGGAAGCCACCCCATGAAGAACATCATGACCACAAGGAGACCGCTCGAGCTACTTCACATGGATCTTTTCGGTCCCAACGCTTACAAAAGTCTCGGTGGAAACTCTTTTGGTCTAGTTATAGTTGATGATTTTTCAAGATTTACGTGGGTGTTCTTTCTTGATGACAAATCGCATGTCCAAGAGATATTCAAAAATTTTGCTAGGAAGGCCCAAAATCAATTTGATGTGAAGATCAAGAAGGTTCACAGCGGCAACGGAACGAAGTTCAAGAACGCCAATGTGGACACCTTTCTTGACGAACAAGGTATCTCACATGAGTTCTCGGCTACGTACACATCTCAACAAAACGGAGTTGTTGAGAGGAAGAACCGAGCGCTCATCGAAATGGCGAGAATGATGCTTGATGAGTACAAGACGCCAAAGCACTTTTGGGCGGAAGCGGTTGAGACAGCTTGTCATGCAACAAATCACTTGTATCTCCACAAGCTACTCGGCAAGACGGCATACGAGCTTCTCACTAGTAACAAACCCCAAGTTGGATACTTTTGAGTATTCGGCTCAAAGTGCTACATTCTTGATAAGCATCGTTGTTCTAAATTTGCTCCTAAATCTCATGAGGGTTTCCTACTTGGTTATGGCTCAAACTCTCACACTTACCGTGTCTACAAAATTTCACCCGAAAGGTTGAAGAGACAGTAGATGTGAAGTTTGATGAATCTAACGGCTCGCAAACAGAGCAATTGCCAATTGATGTAGGAGACAAAGACCCGTCAGAAGCAATCCAAGACTTGTCTATTGGGAAGGTCCGCCCAATGAAGGTGAAGGAGAGTACCTCATTCGTCCAAGTGGAAGCTTCTACCTCATGCCAAGGTGAAACAAGAGTTGATACGGAAGCATCCACAAGCGGGACACACCAAGATGAAGAAAACGAGGAAGTACACCAAGATGAAACTCATCAACCTCCTTCTCCACCACGACAAGAGAACTACAACATCAACAATGAAGAAGGCCAAGAAGAGGAACGAGATGATGAAGATGATGTTCTACCGCGATCAAAGCAAAAGCTATCACGAGTTCAAGCGAGAGTCACCAAAGATCATCCCGTCGAGCACATCTACAACAATATCCAAACCGGGAGAATCACCCGCTCTAAAACTCGTTTGGCTAATTTTTATGAACATTATTCATTCATCTCTAGCATTGAACCCATGGAGGTTGAAGAAGCATTGGAAGATCCGGATTGGATAAATGCCATGCATGAAGAGCTACACAACTTTGAGAGAAACCAAGTGTGGACATTGGTCGGGAAGCCCGACAACAACCACAGCATCACCGGTACTAAATGGGTGTTTCACAACAAGAAAGATGAAGATGGACAAGTTGTTCGCAACAAAGCACGTCTCGTCGCCCAAGGATACACTCAAGTCAAAGGTATGGACTATGGTGAGACATACGCTCCCGTTGCTAGACTTGAGTCCATTCGTATCTTACTTGCCTATGCTAATCACCATGATATCACTTTATACGAAATGGACATTAAAAGTGCCTTTCTAAATGGTGAAATTGAGGAGGAAGTTTATGTTAAACAACCTCCCGGCTTTGTTAATCCAAAGAAACCCAATCATGTTTACAAGCTTCACAAAGCTCTTTACGGTCTTAAACAAGCTCCTAGAGCATGGTATAAATGCTTGACCAAGTTCCTCATTGAAAAGGCTTTGAGATTGGAAAAATTGTTTCTACTATTTTCACTAAGAGGGTTAATGGAGAATTATTTGTATGCCAAATTTATGTTGATGATATTATATTTGGATCAACTAACCCTCATTTTAGTGAGAAGTTTGGGAAGCTTATGTCGGAGAAGTTTGAGATGTCTATGATGAGTGAACTCAAGTTCTTTCTGGGTTTGCAAATCAAGAAAACTAAGGAAGGAACCTTTTTTCTCAAACAAAGTATACCAAGGACTTATTCAAGAAGTTCAATATGCAAGAATGCAAAGGTATGAGTACACACATGCCTACTAGTGGACATCTTGACTTGACTAAAGATGGTGAACCCGTTGATCAAAAAGTTTATCGCTCTATGATTGGTTCATTGTTATATCTATGTGCCTCTCGTACCGATATCATGCAAAGTGTGTGCATGTGTGCACGATATCAAGAAGCTCCCAAAGAATGTCATCTTAAGGTTGTGAAAAGGATACTGATATACTTAATACATACACCAAATTTTGGCATATGGTATCCTAAGGGGGCCTATTTTAATCTTGTTGGCTACTCTGACTCGGACTATGCCAGTTACAAGGTTGATAGAAAGTCACTTTGGGTATACTTGTCAATTTCTTTGTAGATCTCTTGTATCTTGGTCCTCCAAGAAACAAAACTCGGTATCCTTATCCACCGCCAAAGCGGAATACATTGCCGTTGGTTCATGTTGTGCTCAATTACTTTGGATGACCCAAACTCTTAAAGATTATGGGATATACGTGAAACATGTTCCTTTGCTTTGTGACAACGAAAGTGCTATTAAGATTGCTCACAATCCCGTGCAACATTCTCGAACTAAGCACATCGAAGTTCGTCATCATTTCATTCGAGATCATGTTGCTAAGGGTGATATTAACCTTAGGCATGTTCGTACCGACAAGCAATTGGCGGATATATTCACTAAACCACTTAATGAGAAAGTGTTTTGCAAATTGAGAGGTGAATTGAACATCATTGATGCCTCAAACTTGGAGTAGGAACTCCATTTGGATACATGCAAGGCATGAGCCTATGAATAATCATTGATGTCTCTCTTATGATGATAATCATATATCATGGATATATTTGCACCCTTGTATGTTATCTAACCCTTGTAGGTACTTGGTGGAATCTAAATCTATGAGATTGCAACTTACTCACATCTTGAGCAATCTCAACATCACCAAGTCTCTACAATCCGGTGGTTGAAGCCAAGGAAGCATAAAACTCTTCAAGCATATCCTTTTGACAATTTCTATATATCAAAATTATTTTGGTATCATATTCATGATTGTTATTTTGGATGCACAAGTGCTATTACTTGCAAGACTAACTCATGTAGGTAGATGAACTCAAAATTCCAAGTGGAGCTCCCAACTCTTGATGAGCTACATCAACCTTGAGCATCCCACACAAGATCAACTACATGATTAAGATCATCATCACCACCCAAGGTATATTATTCCATCTTAGAGAAGCTTTACCCCAAGACATGGGTCAACGTAACTCAACAAGATGCGAATACATCAAAGTGCTTAAACGAAAAATGGCAACCCCATTTTGAGCTTAAACGATGAGTATGACCTATGATCAAGTGTCTTCACTTGACTCCTAAGTCTATATACTCTAACATAGGTGACTTTGTCGCCGAACTTGTCTAGATAAAGTTCTCTAGTGTCTCTCCGTGGTCTTGCATTTGTCTCATGCATATTCGTTTCCCTTTTAAAAAAACTTCATCTAGATTTCTTTTCTTTTCTCTATTATTTTTTGCATTTTCTCTGCATTTAATTCATTGCAAATCCTTTAGTTCATTCCTTGCAAATCCTTGTGAGATCATACTTGCTTAGTGAGCTGAGCTGACAAGTGCCGTTTTCTCTATGATGAACTCAAACACACCGACCTTCCTCTTTCGGTCAAACCGAACCTTTTCGGTGCCATCGAAGAAACCAACTCGGTGCAACCGATTTCAATGCTGAGAAAACACTGTGTCATTTGCATCCTGCACATACTGTTCCAGCTCCACTCGATGATTCTTATCCTCTACCAGCATCATATTCAATATGCTGCTTTTCTCTGTGACTCAAGGATCAAGCCTATTTGCATCACCGTCCAGAAGAATCCTTCTTGGAAATTGATGACAAAGGGGGAGAGGGTTCACATCAAAGCTTAATCACTCCAACAAGGGGGAGAGAGCAATAGAGAGAGATATTCCCAGTTGCTTGATATTCAAAGAGGAGAGAATTTACATGTCTTTAGAGGGGAAAGACATGTTCATGTTGTTTCTATGTTTACTTTGCTTTGCTCTGATTTTCTTTTCCCTATCTTCTCCCAGTATCCATTATAAGATTCACGGGGAGCAAGACATCTAAGGGAAGGAAATCTTTGAATTCATTGCATATATTTTGGGACATGTCTACACTCAAATAGAGTATCTAGTACTCATTCTATACATGTCATCCCAATCTTGGTACTATTGTGGCTTCCTACTCCTTCTTTGTTTAGTAGATATTTTTTTGTTGCCTAACCTTGTTTACTCAGGTACATCTCTTCCAAAGCCATCTCAAGACCACAAGGTAAGTATATGCATCACACTCATGTGCATGAGGATCTCTTGCTGATGTACATACTGTTTGCAAGAAGGAGTCATGATCATGAAGGTACATTCTCTTGATTCACATCATTTGATCTGATGCATATAGCCAAGATACATGTAACTCATTGCTTACTCTGTCATGGTTATGCACTCACATGATCTTATGTTCCATTTTTACATGATTGCATACATGTAGGGGGAGCCTATGCATGTTACATGTCATTCCAAAGCTTTACTTGCCTTCTCTACATATTTATCCAAAGATTTGATGTATGTTGTCACCAATTACCAAAAAGGGGGAGATTGAAAGCACAAGTGCTCCCTGGGTGATTTTGGTAATTCATGACAACATATCTCTTTTTGGACTAATACTTTTATCTAGTATATTTCAGATAAGTCCAACAGTGAAGTGGCATGGACAAGAGGATATGGAACCCCTTCAAGATGGTAAGGACAAAGGATTGGATCAAGCTTCAAAGCTCAAGACTCTACATTTTACTTTTAGTGATCCAAGATCACATTGAGTCCATAAGAAAGCCAATACTATTAAAAGGGGATGAGGTGTTGCTTAATGTCTTGCTTGCTCTCATCATGCTTAAATGATATGATCCAAAGCCCTCAACCATTTTCTCATATCCACATATGTCCCAAACAGAAAGTCAAACTCGGCCCCACCGATTTGATCCATCTAGCGCCACCGAGTCCATTTGACATAGCCACTACCGGAAACCCTAGTCACTTCAGTCCAACCGATAGGGATCTCGGTCTCACCGAGATGGGATTGTAAACTCTCTGTTTCCCTTCATAATGTTTTGGTCTAACCGAGATGAGTGATCAGTCCCACCGAGTCTGCAATGCAAACTTCCTGTTTCCTTTTTGTAATGCTTCGGTCCCACCGAGACGAGCAAATCGGTCCCACCGAGTTTGCCTGACCAACTTTTTGGTTAGCTTATTTCCAAAGTCGGTCCCACCGAGTTTGTCTAATCGGTCCAACCGAGATTACGTTATGCCCTAACCCTAATGACATCGGTCCCACCGAGTTGACATGTCGGTCCCACCAAAATTTCAAATAGTCACATTTTGTATTGAATCGGTCTGACCGAGTTTTATGATTCGGTCCCACCAAGTTTGGTACATTGTGTGTAACGGTTAGATTTTGTGTGGAGGCTATATATACCCCTCCACCCTCTCCTCATTCGTGAGGAGAAGCCATCAGAACGTGCCTACACTTCCACTACTCATTTTCTGAGAGAAAGCCACCTACTCATGTGTTGAGACCAAGATATTCCATTCCTACCATATTAATCTTGATCGCTAGCCTTCCCCAAGCTGCTTTCCACTCAAATCACCTTTCCACCAAATCCAATCCTATGAGAGAGAGTTGAGTGTTGGGGAGACTATCATTTGAAGCACAAGAGCAAGGAGTTCATCAACAACACACCATCTATTACCTTTTGGAGAATGGTGTCTCCTAGGTTGGTTAGGTGTCACTTGGGATCCTCTGACAAGATTGTGGAGTTGAACCAAGGAGTTTGTAAGGGCAAGGAGATCGCCTACTTCGTGAAGATCTACCCTAGTGAAGCAAGTCCTTCGTGGGCGATGGCCATGGTGGGATAGACAAGGTTGCTTCTTCGTGGACCCTTCATGGGTGGAGCCCTCCATGGACTCGCGCAGTCGTTACCCTTCATGGGTTCAAGTCTCCATCTACGTGGATGTACGATAGCACCACCTATCGGAACCACGACAAAAACATCTGTGTCTCCCATTGCATTTGCATACTCCAATCCCATCCCTTTACTTTCTTGCAAGTTGCATGCTTTACTTTCCGTTGCTCATATACTCTTTGCATGCTTGCATGAATTGTAATGTGTTTGCTTGAAATTGTGCTAATATATCACCTCAACTTGAAAAACTTAAAAACTGCCAACTTTGTTTGTTGAGGGTCTAATCACCCCCCCCCTCTAGACACCTCTTCTCAATCCTTTCACGTGATCTTCGTCCCCAACAAGATTCGCGCCCGCAACAAGATCGTCGTCAAGCAACTCCAGGAAGAAGGAATGCTGCCCCACTAGTGGGTGGTTGCTGAGGTTTGCGTTACTTGCAAAGAAACAGGGCATATTCCCATGTGTTGTCCTCGTGCTGTATGCGGTAGATGTGGTCTTAGTGGGCACCTTGTTCCTATCTGCAATATTGTTCTTCCTTGGGAATGTGTGGCTCCTATGTGTGGATTTCAAGCTAAGGGGAAGGGTTTCTTCTATATCCATGATGCTAGTACACCTAAGCAGAATACTGACAGGAACAGATATATTGTGATCACTATGATTGAGGGGCAGGCTAGTGCAGACAGTTAGAGGAATTTTTCAATGCATACATTAACACAAACTGGAAATGCTCAACCAGATCGATTGGGCTCAATACTTTTGTCATGAGATTTCCTTCGCCCAGGGATGTAGACAAAGCTTGTTTTGCTGAAACTATGAACATTAAAAGCTGTGGGGCTATCGTGAGTCTTAAGAAATGCTCTAAATCTGTTGGTGCCAAGGGTGTACTTAACATTGGTTGGGTCAATGTTAGCAACATCCCTTTGGACAAAAGGCATGAAAAAATATTGCATATGTTGGATCTTTGGTGGGTGTCACTTTAGACATTGATAAATCTACTGTGAACAGACCTGAGTCAGTTAGAATCAAATTGTGATGTAGAGATGCTGAAAATATTCCAGAAAAGGCTGAGGGGGTGCTGGGAGATCACTTTTATGATTTCTTCTATTCTATGGACAAGATCCTGGTCAAAAATCCCCCAAAAGAAAATGTGATAGTGGCACAAGAGGCTGACAAAGGGGTTACGCCCAAAAGAGCTAGGATCACAGGAAACACACAAAATGATGGGTAGGGTGGTTCCTCTTCTACTCTAGGGAATTTCTCTGCTCCACCCAACTCTGTTGAGAGGGGAGTGAGTATGCCTACTATGACTGAAACGGTGGAAGTGGAAAATGAGGCTGATAAAAATCAAGGGGGCAACGAGGAGAGTCTCTTTGAAGAGGAAAGTGAGGAGATTGATAATGAGTTACTTATTGATACCATAGTTGCTGAAAACAGGAAAGATCAGTTGGAAGGAGCGGAGTCCCTTGAATCTCAGTCCTATGAAAAAATTGTGGTCAATTCTATGCAGATTATACCCTGTGTTCCAATAATCAGAAAGTCCATATCTTATGTGGATGCAGTGCCGGGACAACCTCTGGTCACTGAATGTTCTCCTGATGATATAACATGTCAGCAAGTTCCTTCACTATACTCTGTGCAATCTCTTGATACTTCTGGGGAGGAAAATGTGGAGGTTATCCCTACTCCACCTATGGTGGAAGAAATACATACCAGGCTGAGTCAAAGGGTAGCTGGTGGAAATATTGAACATATGGGAGTTCAGGCTGAAAAAATGACCAAGAAGAGAAACGTTCAAGGTAATGAAAAAACCCCTATTTCCAACTCTTTTGAGATTCTTTCAAACTTAGAGATTGTTGATACTGCTGTGATGATGGGAGTTAATATTCCTGACAACAATTTTACTGTTGTTGATGTGATTAGGGAATTGGAAAAGTCTAGAGCTAACATAGCTGAGAAAACTGAAAAAATAGAGAAACAACAGGATAAAATGTTGTTTATTACCAATGCTGCTGGTAATAAATCCCCCTTAAATACAGATTGGATGAGGGAGGGTGAGATAGATGAGGATGAATTTACTACCGTTAGATCTAGAAGGAAAGAAAAAAAGAAGGTAAATGTTGCTATTTCCAAACCTATGACCAGAAGTCAAAAAAACAAGGTGTGTTCTGATGCTGGTTCGACCATGCCTCCTGGTAAACCTAGCAACACAAACCACTCTCCTAAAAATAAGAAAAAATGATTAGTCTTTTCTGGATCCGTAGGGGTTTGGGGAAGAGAGGTATGGCAACTTGAGTCTAACTTAATTAGAAAATACTGCTTGGATTTCATTGGTATCCAGGAAACAATGAAAAATGATTTTTCCTCTATATTCTTGAGGAGAATTGATCTAGGAGAATGCTTTGAATGGAAATGGATCCCCTTAGTGGGCAAATCTGGGGGGATTTTGTGTGGTGCTAAAAAAGATACTTTTGATATCATAACTTGTGGGACAGGAAAATATGTCATGAAACTTGAGATGTGGGATAAGAGTAAAAAGCTGAATTATTGTATTCTGGTGGTCTATGGGTCTGCTCATGAGGAACATAAATTAGAATTTTTGACTGAGCTTTCTGACATGTGCAATAGTACTACTTTTCCATACATTGTAGGTGGTGACTTTAATATCCTGAGGTATGCTAGTGAGAAGAATAAGAAAACTAGGACTAGCCATGCCTCTGATCTCTTTAACTCCATCATTGATACTTTTTGCCTTAGAGAAGTTGACATGAATGGGGGTCTTTATACCTGGTCTAATAATCAGCAAAAACCTACCCTTGAAAAATTGGACCGGATACTTATGTCCAGTTCTTGGGAGAGAAAATTTTGACTTTTGTTAGAAAGTTGGTCAAAGAAATTTCATATCACAGCCCCCTGATCTTGAACACTGAAGACTTTATTCCTAATTCAGTTTGAAAGAGAGAATTTAGATTTGACCTTAATTAGCTTAAGAATCCTAAGTTTATACCCTTAGTTACTAAGGTGTGGATGAAACCTGTCAAATCAAAAGACCCCATTGACATTTTGAACATTAAATGAAGAGATTTAAAAAGTTTTCCAAAGGATGGGGGGAAAACTTATTTGAAAAATCCAGAAAAAGGAGAAGAGGGCTTGGAGTAGAGTTAGAACATCTAGAAAAATTGGAAAAATGGATGTCCTATTGCCAGAATTATGTGGTAAAAAATTTGATATACTGATAGAGCTATATAACCTCCTGGTGGAGGAGGAAATTGCTTGGATGCAAAAATCCCATAAAAACTGGTTGTTGAAAGGGGACAAAAATACTGACTATTTTCATAGAATAGTGAATGGGAGAAGACGGGGGAATACTATCTTCTCTCTTAGTTGCGGGGATGAGGTGGTTGAGGGGACCAATAACCTTTCGAAACATGCCACAGAATTTTATAAGGACCTTTTTGGGCCCGCAGCTGGAAATTTATGCAAGATGAGGGAGAATATGTGGGAATCAAATAAGAAACTGACAAACATTGACAACTTCATCCTTACTAGACCCTTTTCTGAAACAGAGATAAATAACGCTCTCTTTTCCATGAAACCCAATAAAGCACCAGGTCCTGATAATATCCCCATTGAATTTTTCCAACATTGTAGGGAGGTGGTTAAAAACAAAGTGATGCACTTATTTGAATGGTTTCATGACAATAAGCTTGATGTATAACGTTTGAATTGTGGGATTATAACTCTGCTTCCTAAGGTTGTTGGGGCTAGTAAAATTCAACAATTTCATCCAATATGTTTGCTTCGGTGCATCTATAAACTGATTACCAAAGTGCTTACTATTAGACTGGAACCTTTTGTTGATATCCTGTTCAGTAGACATCAGAATGCTTTTATCAAAAAGAGAGACATCATGGATGGGATCATGTCTTTGCATGAAATCCTCCATCACACCTAAAGTAGGAAAAAGTCTGGGATTGTGTTGAAGCTAGATTTGAAAAGGCATACGACAAAGTTAACTGGGATTTCCTGCTAGATTGTCACAAAATGAGAGAGTTTCATCTATAATGGATTGAATGGGTCAGAAAAATCCTAGTGGGGGGTACGGTTAGTGTGAAGCTGAATGATGAGGTGGGCCCCTACTTTCAGAGCTCGAAAGGGGTGCACCAGGGGAACCCATTCTCGCCTTTTGTTTTTAACTTGGTTGCTCACTACTTAACTAAGATGGTGCTTAAAGCCCAACAAAATGGTTTATTTACAGGTTTGGCTTCCGACCTGAATCCAAATGGAGTAGCTATTTTACAGTATGCAGATGACACAATTTTGTGCTTTGAGGATGACCTTAGAAATGCACTCAATGTTAAGCTGCTCTTATAACTTTTTGAAATCATGTCTGGGCTGAAAATCAATTTCCTAAACAGTGAGATTTTTTTGGTCCGTGCGGACGATGAGACTATGCAAAAATATGCTGAGATGTTTAACTGCCAAATAGGTAACTTCCCTATAAAATAGCTAGGCATGCCTGTTAGCTATGCTGGACTGAAATGCGGTGAGTGGATCTTTGTAGACGATAAATTCATTGATCACTGTGGAAACTAGGTCAGTGAAGTGCTATCTATGGGAGGGAGACTTATTAAAGTTAATTCCGTGTTGTCACATATCCCAACTTTTTACATGTCCATGTTTTTACTGAGCAAAACCACTTTGGAGAAGTGGGACAAACCTAGAAGGAAGTTTTTCTGGCATAGTAAAGGGAAGAAAAAAAGATACTATATGGTGAAATGGAGTCGTATCTGTCGATCCAAAAAGAAAGGGGGATTGGGAGTGAAACACTTGAGAAAACAGAATATTAGTTTGTTGGTAAAGTGGTGGTGGAGACTTAAGAAAAACAAAGGGCTATGGCAAGATATTGTTAAGGCAAAATACTTGAAAAAAACTTCGGTGGCCTTGGTGAAAGCAAAAGCTAATGATTCTCCATGTTGGAAATCCCTCTTGAAAGTAAAAAACATGTATATGTTGGGTAGGGTATCAAATTGAATAGGGGGATGTGGCCAGACTCTAGTTTGATGAACTGGAGGGGAGGGCCCCCTTTAAAGAAAAATTCCCATTGCTATTTGAAATCTGTGTTGAACAAAGCTGTACTATTGACAAAATTGATTCGTTGAATCAGATCTCCTCCTTTAGGAGGAGGATGTCTCCTGAGATGATGAAACAATGGGAGGAAATGAAGAAAGAGGTATTGACTTTAAAACAAAACGATTGTCCTGATGAGGTGTATTGGAAATTTGACAATTCAAAAAAGTCTACAACAAAATCAATGTATAGATGGCTGGAAAGTGACATTGCTGGTTCTAGCTTCAAGTGGGTTTGGGATGCCAAGCTGCCTTTAAAAATTCAAATCTTTTTGTGGCAAGTGGGGCAAAATGATGTCCTGACTAGAAACAACATGAAAAAAATTCTGGCCGGGGAATCCTTGTTGTTCCTTCTGTGATCAATTGGAAACAACACAACACTTGCTATTTTTATGCCCTGTAGCTAGAGTGGTGTGGAGAACTGTAGGATCTCTACTTGGGACTGATTGTTGTCCTAATTCTGTTTGGCAATACTATGCGTGGGTTTATAGTTTCTTACCTGGCTTTGATCACACCATTGGCCTGGCAGCTATATGTTGGGCTATCTGGTTGGCTTGGAACCGGGCCACCTTTGAATACAAATGGATTAACTCTCCTTTTGAGATTGTGTTCATAGCTTGTGCTTTTTTGATATACTGGGCAGGCCTCCAGAAACCTGAGATGGAAGAAATGGTGAAGAAGGGCGCGGAGATGCTGAAAGAGAACACAACACAGATGATGCTGCTTTGCGGCCCTCCGGCTCCGACCGTGGACGGGTGCGATGGGAGTTAAGCTGCAGCTCGCTCGTCATATTTCATGTGCTGCCAGGGGGAGATGCGTTGGGAGTCCCTGCTGGATGTCATCAGATGTTGTTTGCCCTGTCATCTTCTGCCGAATAATGTGTTGGGGGGTTATGGTGGAGGTCTTTCCCTTTTGGTAATTGCTGGTACTTTGGCCTGAGCCTGATGATGTCGTTTGTAATATGTGCGGTACTTATTTAGGTTCTGTAGTGCGGCTTTGGGTGACATCAGGTTTTCGCCACATGATCTATCGTTCCTGATGACAGGCGCAGATGGTGGGTTCCCTGATGTTGCTCTGAACTCGCTTTTCTTCTTTCCCTAGCCCTGATAGTTTCAGTTCCTGAGACAATGTATTTCCGTTATGAAAGTAATGGAAAGGGGGAAAGTCCAGTTCGAAAAAAATGAGCAAAAGATCAATGAAACATGGTGCAAATGATCTAATAGATTTTATCTGCAAAAAAAGTGATCTAATAGATTTTTGCTAAAGCATGTATAGATGTGCCGTAAGTATTGCACATCTAAGTCCTATATCATTGATCTTACGCGAGGATTTGTGTGGATATTTCCCTTTTCCCCTTTTTCTTTTCTTTTCTATGCTTGCTTGTGTCACTTAGATGTGCAATAACTACGACACATCTACATGTACCCTAAACAAACCCCTAATCCTAATTAAAGCGGGGCAAATTATCTGATCACCAAATAAAACGTGGCAAATCATCCAACACAGAATATGTTGCTTGGGTTTGCTCGTGTTGTTTGCGCCATCTGCCTTGGCTGCTAGGGTCCCCTCCTCCACTACCATCCACGGCCATCTCGACCGCCGCGCACCATGCCAGCCCACACCCTAGCCCCAATAGCTCCGGCTCCCCCAGCCAGGTCTCCGCCAGCTATCACACTCCCCATCCCCACCTTCCCCAACGACTGTGGACACCTCATCCACCAGGTTTTCCGACGAGGGTGGAGCCAGGCCAACAGTAGCGCCTGGGCCGCCTTCGAGTAGTGTCCCTGGATTTGGGCCTCACGGGTCGTGTAGTCGCTACAATGACCAAAGCATTAAGGCCTCACGCATCGGGCCCAGCCCCTCGAGGCTTGGGTCCTGTCTCCGCCATGTTTTCTGTCATGTGTCCTTCTTCATCATAGAGGGTGGCTCTCTCTGCGCGGAGCTCGGACATGGAAGACGGACGTGCCCACAGTTGGCGAAGAGCAGGACGTGCCCATGGCCGAGAAGATTTAGACTAGGTTAACTTTTGCTATATACCTGTATTAATGAAAATGCCATGTCCGCTTTTGATTAATGTAATATGTCATAGTTTTCATGAATTTTGTCCTGTTTGCACGAAATGTGTCTGGCTTGCATGAAACCCGTCCATGCATTGGGTTGGGTGGCTGACTCCCGTGTTCACGTACCCATGCGTCCGATTTGCGGCATGGCATTGGAGATGTCCTTACTCTTGCTATTGATTACACCATCACCAACAAACTTCTCATCAAAAAATCCAACACACTCAAAAGCGAGAGGGCCCTTACACAGAGCATTAAGATAAATCAGAAGATATAGGAACGATGGCTGAGGAAATATATACAAGGATAAAGCCATTTGTTTGCAAACCACATGCCGCACAGTTAAACAAAATACTAGCTCTGAACAACCCTACAAAGGTAGTAGAACATTGACCAGGATAAGCAATGCGAAATACTTCTAATACTCAACAACGCTATGGCAACATTTTTTGGATGGAAGCTCTTGTAGAGGAGTACGCTGTTACAACAGGATACTAGGAGCCAGCACAGTTCGATCACGACGATCAGTCCAAGACTCGCCAGAGCGAGCTTGACAAGTTTGTAATGGACGTAGATGATAAGGGCGAAGACGTAGAAGAACATAACCCCGTGGATCCACTTGTTGAGTTCTTTGTTGGGCTCCGTTGTTATCACGGCGACGTAATCCCAACGTCGGGGTTCTCCACGTCGACGCCCGTCCTTTTGGGAGGGAAGTACTTGTAGATGACGATGAAGCTACAAGAGTATAATAGGAGCCCGCACATATTGGTCACGACGATCATTCGAAAACTCGCCGGATCGAAGACCAGCATGTAATGAAAGCACATGACAAGTCCGAAAATGTAGCAGTACAGGAGCCGGTAGAACCACTTGTTGAGTTCCTTGTTGGGCTCCGTCGTTGTCACGCCGACGTAATCGCCGGCGTCGGGGTTCTCCATGTCGTCGCCCATCCTTCCTCCTCGATGCTATCCTAGGCGGCTAGTGTAGTAGATCGCTTGTGCAGGGGTCGATAGCCCTTGGGTTTGCCTATATATCAGGATCGGGATGCTTGAGCAGCTAATTTCGGGGATTTGTTATCGTTTGTAGCGATTCGCAAGTACGTATAAGGCCTGGGTTGTTACCCGAATTTTTTATTATTGATAATTAATATTCCAGTAATTCTGAAACTAATAAACACTAATGAGAAATTTGAAAAATACTCCCTCCTTCGGAATTACTCGTCGAAGCAATGAATGTATCTAGATGTATTTTAATTATAGATACATTCATTTTTGTGACAAGTAATACCGAACGGAGGGAGTAGGAAGGATGCTATGAATAATAACGTCCAATGCTGGACGCCAATACCAACAATGTCCAAGGCTGGACTCTCTTATAAAAAGCGTCCACTGCTTGGTTCAACCAAATCCCGCCTTGCTATCTTCGGCCTTCGACTTGTACCCTCAGCAACTTCCGCTGGATCAAAGCTAGACTCCGCCACCTCTAGCCCGCCAAAAATGGCACTCCAGCACCACCCTTTTTTTGCTCGCTGGTATCCCTCTTTGCCAATTCCCATCGTCGTACCTCGCTCGCGATGGTGATCTGCGGAATCCCCGTTGCGACCGGGGCTGCAGCTGTCGAACTCTGACGGTCGCATCCTCCTCAGCAAGGGCCACCCCGACCTCTTCCCTGTTATGCTCAGACCCATCGTCTCTGGCAACACTGACTACTAACACGCCAATGTGAGCCCTCTCTCCACGCTTCTCCCCCCTACACTAGGCATGCGCAACCATGCGAGTGGGTGTGTTGTGAATTTGTGCGTGAATATCTGTGCATGTTGGCGTGAACTTGAGTTGTTTCCTACCGAAAAATGATTGCGCCCCACTTTATAGATAACACAACGATTATACAACTTGACACCACACCACATACACCCGAGATAGGATACAAGAATACAAAATAACAACGACACCACCACAACCCACTCCAAGCTCGCAAGAGGAATATAAAGAGAGTCCTGCGAGAAGCGGTCAGAGTGCTCCACCGTGACAGAGGTGTCACAAAGAGACGACATTGCGACCGACGAACCATGGACTCCAAGATGGTGCCTTCAGAAAGGGTACGACGCCGGAGCACTGCCACCGCCGATTCAAAAAAAATCATGGTTTCACCTGGAGCAAAACGAAGGAGGAGAGTAGCCGCAATGCCGCCTTCACGAAGGTAACGACGTCCACGGCTGTCGCCGCCATTGGCCTGGTGCAAGCCAAACAAGGATTACCCTCTCGCAAGCACTTTCCGCCTTCGAGACCACCATTGATTGTTGAACACCGGACCATGCCGCCCGCGCGCCCATGGCAGGGGTAGCCGCCTGCGCCACCCACGACCCATGCCGCCACAACCGGCAGCATGCACCGCCCGTGTCACCATGCCGCCTGTCACGCCGCCGCCACAACACCGTCTATAACCGCTTCGGCGCACCACCGCGCCCGTTGTCCAACGTCATGTCTATGCCTGCTCGATCTGGCCCGCTCCCAACCTCCTTTGCATGGAAGACAAAACATCCTCACCGCCGCCTAGGCCGACCAGGCTTCGCCCAGCCGGCGCCCTCTGGCAACGACTAGAGAGGAGGGAGAGAGGAAGGGGGAACCCCGACGACGGTGGCTAGTGTTAGCCTCCCGGTAGCTCACGGTAGTGTCGCAGAAGGGAGAGGGGAGGCCTCCTAACTAGCTCACCGCTCGAGTTGTTTTCTTCGTAGCAAGGAGTGTACCAGAGTACAAATGGGCGTTTCAGTGATTTGTTATCGATGCCTCACAACCATCACAAAATATCCAAAGCTCACATATTAAATCTATTAGAGGAAATACTCTCAGTATAGTTAAATAAGAGCACCTGACCAAACCCACATAATTGGATGCTGGTTATAATAGTGTCCAGACATGGACATCATTCGCAATAGCGTCCAGCCTGAACGCCGTTGTACATAGCGTCCTTCCTATTTTCCAAATTTCGGCCCATCCATTATCAATTTTTTAATTGTTGCAGTACTAATTACTATTAATAAAAAAATCGGGTTGTTACGGGAAAATCTGGACTCTAACGAGGAGTACTTTTTTTCGGGTAATACCCAGCAAAAAATAAATACTAGCACTTTACTAACACTAGTAGAAAAGCGGGTTTTGGTCTAGGCCGGGTTAGCACATTAGTCCCGGTTCAGTCTAGAACCGGGACTAATGGGGCCATTAGTCCCGGTTTATGAGTCCAGGGGCCACGTGGGCCATTTGTCCCGGTTCGTCTGTATCTTTTAGTCCCGGTTGGTGCCACGAACCGGGACTAAAGGGTGCGATGCCTATTAGTACCGGTTCGTGGCACCAACCGGTACTAAAGGTTAGACCTTTAGTCCCGGTTCGAGCCACCAACCGGTACTAATGGGGTTAGCCCATTAGTCCCGGTTCAGTCTAGAACCAGGACTAATGGGGGCATTAGTCCCGGTTCGTGAGTCCAGGGGCCACGTGGGTCATTTGTCCCGGTTCGTCTGTATCTTTTAGTCCCGGTTGGTGCCACGAACCGGGACTAAAGGGTGCGATGCCTATTAGTACCGGTTCGTGGCACCAACCGGTACTAAAGGTTAGACCTTTAGTCCCGGTTTGAGCCACCAACCGGTACTAATGGGGTTTGAGGCATTAGTACCGGTTCATGGCACGAACCGGTACTAAAGGTTCCATTTTCAAACTCTACCCCCCCCCTCCCCGGTGGATCGCCTTTTCAGTTTTAAAAAAAATAAAAGAAAATGATGAAAATGTTAAAAAAAATAAGTTTCCCATGTGATATGTGGTCTAGTTGTTGGGAAATTTTGCAAATGTGAATTTCGACTTTATTTGCAAAATCTCTCTAGAATTTAGTAAAATGGGCATAACTTTTGCATACTAACTCGGATGAAAAAGTTATTTATATAAAAAATCATCTACTCGAAAAGTTACATCCAAATTTAACAGGGGGAACCTTGTTAAACATTTTCAAAATCCTCAAAAACCTAACCAAAAAAAAGTTACGGGGTTTTAAGATCTAGAGTGGAAAAAATCGAAAAAAATTAAACTGTGGTCAAACAATGGTCAAACTAATTATTCTAGAATATTAGTGTTACTAAATAATTGTTTTAGTTATTTTGAATTTTGGTCAAATCTGGTCAAACTGTGGTCAAACAATGGTCAAACTAACTATTCAAGAAATATTAGTGTTATTAAATAATTATTGTTTTTTAAAACAATAGTTTCAAACTCAAACAGTGAAATGTGTCACTTCATGCTCAAGAAAAATTCCTGAGGGTTAATAGGATTTAGATCTTACTATTGTCAGGAAAACAACAAGTGCAGACTTGGAAACGAGGGAGAATAGAAACCGGAAGTTAAGCGTGCTCAGGCTGGGGGAGTGGGAGGATGGGTGACCGTTCGGGAAGTTAGATGATTTGGAATGATGAGGGATGATTAGAGATTAGAGGATAAATTGAGCAGTGATGAGGGGTGGTGATTAGAGATTAGAGGTTAAAATAATTCAGAAATTTGAAAATAAAAAAATTCAAAAAAATATCATAAAATTTCCTTTAGTCCCGGTTGGTGTTACCAATCGGGACTAAAGGTGGAGCTCCACGTGGCCGCGGCCTTTAGTCCCGGTTCGTGTAAGAACCAAGACTAAAGGGGAGAGGCATTAGTAACGACCCTTTAGTTCCGGTTCAAAAACCGGGACTAAACCGGGACAAAAGCCCCCTTTTCTACTAGTGTAATGATCATGTACATGCAATGCACCCTTATATTAGGTAATAATACATTTCTAGAGTATATTAGGCAATATATTAATTGTATTGCACACTAATATTTGACAAGGTCTTAATTGCACGTTGATACTCCCTCCATTCCATAATGTAGTGTGCTCACGTTTTTCGAGATTTAACTTTGATCATAAATCTATATCTATATCTATACCTAATATTAAAGGACCAATTATTTTTCCACCATTTTCCGTCCACATTAACTTTTTCGTACGTCGCTAGCGAACGCTGGCTTGACGCGTCTGTCCGATCTCTTCGTACGTTGTTTCTCTTGGTAGGTTGCTTCTCTCCTCGCGTATTCTAAGCACGTTGGCTTAGTTATGGGCCAAGTGATGTGTGTGGGCTTGCTGGTCCTTTGGGCTGAAAAATAATATGTCACTTAAAATAAAAGTGCGCCCGATGGAGTTGAACTGCCGACATCACGCTATATAGCAGCTTTGCCAGCCACACGAGCTAGCCACTCGCTGCAGCTATTCAGCAACGTTAAATTTAAAGTAGTATTTACAGTCGCAAATCTGTTTTTTTTATTTCAAATCATTCTTAGAAAAATGTGAGAAACTTTCCTTAAAATATTTGCGTAATGTTTGAGAATCGTGAATAATTTTCGAAATTCAAACAAACTTTAAAAACACGAAAAATTATTGAAAAAAAGAACAAATGTTGAAATTACAAATATGTATTGAATTTCCTATATATGATGACCAGTTTTAAATATACATTGAACATTTTTATGACATACTCTGGGCAATTTTTAAATACACATTGAACATTTTTGTGATATACGCTGAACAATATTTAAATACACTTTATAAAATTTTTAAATATATATTGAATTTTTTTGTAATATACACTGAATTTTTCTAAATACACATTTGAACATATATATGTTGACAATATTTAAATTTAGATTGAAAATTTTGTGATATACGCTGAACAAATTGTGAATTGTAAACAAATATAAAGGAACAAACTTTTCAAAGAGTGTACAATTTTTGAAAACAAGAACAGTTTTCTCAAAAATATATGCATTTTTTAAATGCGAACAATTTGGAAATTGTGACTTTTTTAAATGAGTACATTTGTTGGCATTCCGAACAATATTTTAAATTTCAAAACAACTATTTGAACCAAAAAAGAAGGAAAATAAAAAAAGGAAAAAACAAACATAAAAGGAAATAGAAAACAAAAAGAATGAGAAAAACATCAAGGCCTACGTGTCCACCGTTATTCTCACCTTATTAAGGAACCGAGACAGCTCACTCCTGTTAATTTTTAGATATATCTTTTATGGGTTGTTGGTTGAACCGGCACAGAGCAAGACACTTTTATTATTTACGTTGATTCAAACTCACGCAAGTAGGTCAGAAATGCGGTATAGCCTAACTCTTGCGGACACTAAGGTGAAGATAAATCTCAGGCTCACAACTATCCATCTGAGCCCCAGCTAAGAGTCAACCTCGTATGGCCGTAAACTGACACAGAACCTGCTCGTTCGGGATTTCCAATCAATTGAGCCCCACGAATATGTAGAGGGAAACATTCCTATCCTTCCTCTCCATTTAATGAGAGCGAGTTGAATCGTTTTCCCGTGAAGATACACCTGACAATAAGACGCGTTGGCATATGCTTGATGTTCACAATGCAATTTGTTGAGAACTTCAATGAGTGCTATGATGCTACACTTGATATGTGTCGCTAGCCGATAGAAGGTAGATTATACATAGACGATGCACGTACATACACTGCTATGGATTATACACACATAAGCCATGGTTGCCGCTCACTATGCCATTGTCAATGAGGCACTACACATCCTCTCCTACAAAGGGAAGTACGAACAACCGAGTCATGTCTCGCCATGTGACGTCCGAGCTCTACACCTTCCCTCCACTTCGTCATCGACGAGCCCTTCACCTCCGGTGATGTCCCACGATCCACCTCCTCAACCGGGCCAACCCTGATTCATGGTAATCATTGTTTGTTCATGCAAAGGATAGTAGAAGTATGAGGGGAGGTGTATGGACTAGGTGCAAAGAGTAGCTTGAGAAGGGCAGCCCGCATGTCTAGCTCGCCGAGATTAGTTGTTGAAGTTTTGAACATTTTCTTGCGAAAGTACTATTCTACTCAGAAGCTCAAATGCACCTGCATGAACAGTAAAATCGAAAAAAGTAAAAAAATTCGAAAAAGTCTGAATTTTTTTTGGTAAACTTTGACAAATGTTTTGTACGCTTGCAAAATTTCAGCACGAATGACATTCGTGGAAGGCGTGGCGAAAAAACAAAATCAGCACTCCAAAATATGTTCAAAACTAGCATTTTTGGAACATCGATTTTTTTCTGTCATGACTTCTACGAATGTTATTTCATGCTGAAATTTTGCAAGCATGCAAAACATTTGTCAAAGTTTACCGTAAAAATATTTCAGAATTTTTTGAATTTATTTTACTTTTTTTTATTTTACTGTTCACGAGGGGGCATTTGAGCTCGGGAGCATATACTCCATGTCCATTTTCTTGGGTGGACACAATGATTGTGACTTGCGGTAGTGAACCCATCGCCTTAGGATTAACCACATTTGACGCATTGTTGTCAGGTGGGCATCATAGTCATTGTCCACGAAGATGGGAAGAAGGATAAGCGGTGACACGGTCAAGCGTCGTGTCAAATTAGAGGACGTGGATCTGTTAGGAGTCTTCGGCCATGCTTATTGGCATATATTCATGATATTTTTTCTCCCGTTGCAACGCACGGGCATGTTTGCTAGTTTAATTAACATGCCGACTGCGGTGGGAGCATGAGAGATACCTTTGAATACGTATTCGAAAGAAGTTTTCAAAGATATAATTTTTTAGTAAAATGATTAATGTATTATTGGTCTAATTTATGGTCAAAGTTGAATCTCGAATAATGCGCTCGTGGCATTTCAATGCTTTCATAGTATTGAACATAGTAAGGAGATGGAGACTTTCCGTGCTTACAAGCTAGATCTTTTAAAGGCATATGACAGGGTTGACTGGGATTTTCTCTGAAGTACGATGCAGAGTTTGGGTTTCGCTCAGCGGTGGATAGACTGGATATTGTCTTGTGTCACCTCGGTGAGCTATTCCATGAAATTCAATGGAACCCTACTTGATGCGTTCACCCCAAGCAGTGGTCTTCGCCAAGGTGATCCATTATCTCCGTTCCTTTTTTTTGTTTGTCGCTGACGGTCTTTCTTCTCTCTTGCAACGAGAAGCTCGCCATGAAACAGTTACACCAACCAAGGTCTGGAGGGTGCTTGGTATATCACATTTACTATTCGCTGATGACTCATTGTTGTTTTTCAAAGCTGAGCCTAGCCAAGCAACTAGAGTTAAGGAGGTGTTGGAAATTTATGCAAGGGGTACTACCAGTTTATCAATACACAAAAGTGCTCAATCCTTTTTAGCCCAGCGTGTCCAGCAGCGGTACAAGAGAATATTAAGGAAATTCTACACATATCCCAAGTCATATTTGAGGCAAGATATTTGGGCCTCCCAACTCCAGAAGATCGTATGAGCAGAGGTAAGCTAAAAACCTTGGAGGAGAAACTTGCAAAAGCGCTTATGGAGTGGGGCAAGAATCACTTGTCAATGGGTGGAAAGGAAAGTAACATAAAGGCCATTGCTCAAGCTCTTCCGGTTTACATCATGAGTGTCTTAAAGTCCCTGCCAGACTATGTGATGACCTCACTAAAATGATACGCCGGTTCTGGTGGGGTGCTGAAAAAGAGAAACGGAAACCACATTGAACTGGATGTGATATCATGCTGCGTCCCAAGGTGAGAGGTGGTATGGATAAGGATCTTAGACTATTCAACCAAGCGCTTCTTGCGCGTTAAACCTGACGTTTGATCCAATACCCCGACAGTTTACGCGCACAAGTTTTACGAGCCAAGTATTACCCTGAGGGTGCGAATATTCATTTCTGAGCTCGGGCTCAGATGCTCCGCAAATCCATACCACAAGCTGGCGTGGGGATCCGTGTTCCATCCTGTATTGCCCTACTGTATTTCATGGTATTGACAATAGCTCTGCAGGGCAATGAATGCGACGTCCCGTCGCATATCTCTCGCGGATCAGGTAGTTGTTGCACGGCTCAATAACTTTTCTGAGCCCGGTTGAGCCGTTCACTCGACGGACTCACAAACAGCCATCACACGAGCCCGTGTTAAATGCATCGCCCAATGGCAGGTCTTTTCTCTTTACTGCTCACTGTGACACGCCGCCGAAATTACACACCTCCCCTCTACTCGGTATTTCCAATCCATCACCTCATTGCTCCCATAGATGATCACGCTTTTTTGGTAGTGTTGCACAAACATGCAGCAACATTTCTAAAACACAAATGACATCTGGAATTCTAACACACGGACACCTCAAGCATTTAGATGGAGCAATTAGAACATACTACGCCTGCGTACGACGTTGCTTAGGATCCCTGCTGCTCTCTTCCTCCTCGTCAGCTGATTGAGTTTCTTCCACCGGACCCACTACGTGAGATCCATGGTGCACCTGCTGCGGTATCGTGGTCGCCGTATCGTGGTTGCCGTATCCTTCTTCTCTGTAATCTTGTGCCATCATGTTGAACACGATAATCCCACGACAATATCTATGGATAACCTCTCCCTGAAAATGCATCGAGGTCATCTGTTTCAGTGAAAATGTTTGTACCGGAACACACAACGAGCGACAGTGCCATGCTACTTTACCTTGTCCCCTCCACCGCCGTCTTGCGCCGGCAGCTGCGTCATACTCCAATCGCTCTACGCCGACTCCTTAGGCTAAGAGGAAGATGACTGCGAGCAGCGATAGTTCTAGTAATCCTCCATGGCTGAAAAAAATACCAGATGGCCGCAAGAACATGAAACTTCCTCACCTGAATCTCCAATCCGCCGCTAGAGACACCAAATTCAGATCTATCGTCATGGCATACCTGGCGGCTTCAGCAGGCGTTGGCGCCATCACAAGCAACGCTAGCTTCAAATGTTTATGAATGTGCAACTATGGTGAAAGGCAACACGACATCTGCCGGATGTTATACTCTTATACTGCTTTGAGGGATGGCATCCTGCCACCTGCCTTACAGTACTTGCATTTAATCTTTCTAGCAGTTCAAAGTTTGAATCTAGCCATGTGCACAGTTCACTCAAAAACTGGCAAACACATTGTTGTATTCCGCATGTTGGCCAAGTTTCAGTAGCAAAACACATTTCAGCATACCAGTCCATGATCTAAACCGGAGACGTTACATTAGCTAGTTGAGGCAACCACAAATTTCGTCCTCCTGACAGCTCCACCCTACCATATTATGGTTCAGTATTTTTCTTTGTCCGTCAGTCAAATATGTAAACAAAACGCTTGACATGGTTCGTAATGTACATGCATTCCTCTGAGCTACTGAAACTGTAGATGAACAAAATACTTACAATCATCGTCCACTTGTCCTCGTAGCTTTCTTCACGCTCGCAGTCAAACTCTAACCTCGTGTACTACCTAACAAAAATATGCATTGAGCTTGAAGGAGGCATGTATGTCTCCAACATTTGATTCACGCCCTCACTGCGTTGTGTACCTCATCATCTTCGCGCAGATAAACCCCTTTAAAATATGATTTCGTATATCTGGGTCGTGTACGGATGGTCGTCATCTCCGGTTTGCTCTGCGTGTTAGGCCAACCAGACATAACATCAGACACTACCGTCCGTGTAAGAACACATCAAGGGGCATGGCAGTTCTCTGAAAATAAAATAAATTTGAATAAAGCTCATTACTTACCGAACAACCACATACAATCGCCTGCATGCACTGTGCCCTCTCGACATTTAATCTCCTTTTACCATATCTGATCCCAAACCAGATCTCCCAGGAATACAGATTTTATAAGTCACACGCCTCACCTAGTTAATCGAAGCTCAGGTCAAGGTGTCCTGTCAGGTGTATTACAATTTTGGTAGGTTCTTTTGCGTATTTGCGAATCCATTGCTCCAAAGCGCTAATCCGAGAGGGACATGGTGTCCTGTAAGGTGGTGCACTGCCCAGCCATAACATGTACTTTTCCAAGCGTTCATTATTCAGACTATGAGTTCTAAGTGCATCTTCAGCCGTTCGGCCCCCCAGGGCATTGAAAAAGAGGGGCCTGGGGGTGAGCCGGCGGCGCTGGGGGCAGTTGGGCACCCAGCCGTCACCCCCAGATCGCCCCCAGGCGTCGATTTCGGCCCACTGTTCGGCTCAATTGTGTCCAAAAACGACCAGATATCTGCGCGAATCGTCCCATATTCGGCGCGGTTCGGCGTGTTTCAGCGTGAATTTTCGCATATAAATAGAAATTAATTAGTTCCACATAGTTCGGCATGGTTCAGCGTGTTTCGGTGTGTTTCATCACATAAATCAAATAGTTCAACAAATAGCTCAATACAAATTATATAGTTTAACAAATAAAAACTCAAGTTTCATCAGACGTCATTTCCGCATCGCCCCGGCCTCGCCCTTGAGCCTTTATAGGTGCTCCACAAGATCGTGTTACAGTTTTTGATGCATCTGTGGGTCTCGGATCTCCTGACGCATATTGACGTAGTCAGTCCAGGTTGCCAGTAGCTGGTGATCAACTTGGGCAAGAGGACCCTGCCTGTAATATGGTTTAGTGTCAAACACTAGCTCTTCCTGCTCGTTCTCAATGATCATGTTGTGCAAGATGACACGACAAATCATGATCTCCCACATTTGATCTTTCGACCAGGTCTGAGCAGGGAATCGGACAACAGCAAATCGAGATTGGAGCACACCAAATGCCCGCTCGACATCCTTCCTGCAAGCCTCCTGAACCTTCGCAAACCAGGCGTTCTTGCCTCCTGGCACAGGGTTTGAGATGGTCTTCACAAATGTCGACCATCTCGGATAGATGCCATCAGCTAGATAGTATCCCTTGTTGTAGTGCCGCCCATTGACGTCGAAGTTCACCGGAGGAGAATGACCTTCAACAAGCTTGGCAAAGATAGGAGAGCACTGCAGGACGTTGATGTCATTTTGAGTTCCTTGCATCCCAAAGAAAGAGTGACAAATCCAGAGGTCATGTGTGGCCACTGCCTCAAGTACCACACTGCAACCGTCTTTGGCACCTTTGTACAACCCCTGCCAAGCAAATGGACAGTTCTTCCATTTCCAATGCAAGCAGTCTATGCTTCCAAGCATCCCAGGAAATCCTCTTGCTGCATTATGTGCTAGGATCCGAGCAGTGTCTTCTGCATTGGGTGTTCGCAAGTACTGCGGTCCAAACACTGCCACCACTGCCCTGCAGAACTTGTACAAACACTCAATGGTGGTGGACTCGGCCATGCGCCCATAGTCGTCGAGTGAATCACCGGGAGCTCCATATGCAAGCATCCTCATAGCTGTCGTGCACTTCTGGATTGAGGTAAATCCAAGTGTGCCGGTGCAATCCATCTTGCACTTGAAGTAGCTGTCAAACTCCCAGATGGAATTCACAATCCTGAGGAAAAGCTTTCGGCTCATCCGATAACGGTGCCGAAATGTTTTCTCACTGTGCAATGGAGCGTCGGCGAAGTAGTCCGAGTATAGCATGCAGTAGCCTTCCAGACGATGCCGATTCTTTGCTTTCACCCGCCCAGGCGTCGAGCCACCTCGCCGCGGCTTTTCGCTGCTCGCGAGCAGGCCGGCAAGGGCGGCAAGCACCATGAGATGCTCCTTCTCCTGGACGTCGGCTTGGGCTTCCTCCTCCAGCAACGTCGCGAGCGCCTCCTCATCTTCGGAGTCCATCGCTGGGCCGCGAAAATCACCGAACAACTTGCGGGCGAGGTGGGTGCAAACCCAGCGGTGTACATGCCTTGTGCGGCCGGAACGCCGGAAAAGTTGCCCGGACGGCGGCGAAGAGGCTGCCTCGGCGAAATCGCTTCTTTTCCCAGCAGGAAATGATCTACCAAGCTGCGGTGGGCGGTGGGCGGCGCTGGGATCGGCAGGGTGGCGCAGGGTGGTGGCCGAGTGCGGGCGGGGGTCGGAGGCGAATCTGGACGGGTGGCTTGACTTTTCGCCTGACAATATGGCCCCAGGAGCGCTTTTACCTTGCGCCGGAGCCCCCGAGCGCCCCCCCAGTGCGCCGGGTTCAGCCTGCGATCACCGGGCGCAAAAACGGGTCGAGCCGGCGGAATTCGTGTCCTAGGGGCACGACTGGGGTGTTATTTCGGCGCCGGCGCGGAAAAAACACCTGGGAAGGGCTTGTTGGGGGCGCGGCTGGAGATGCTCTAATACAAGAATAATAATCCATCTATTAGTTCTACTGTAAAAATACTAACAGTATGGTGAATGTGATTCTGTGTTAGAGTATGTAATGGGCCTAATGGGCCCGTTAATCTTAGGGTTAATTAGAGATAAGGGTCGCTTGCTTAGGGGTCAAGTAAGCCTTGCTTGGGAGTCAAGTAAACCTCTCTATATAAAGAGAGGAGATGTATCAATCTAATCAAGCAAGAATTAAGAAGGAAATCACTTCCCTCTTGCCCGGTCGTGGGCAAAAAGGCCCCGGCCGGCTCTCTCGCGCCCTCCGTCTAGTAGCACCATAACAATTTGGTATCAGGTAGCTCAGTTTCCATCATGTTTTCGCCGCCGCCCACCCCGTCACTTCAGCTGCCGACCATCACCACCGCGCCGTTGGCCATCTAGACCACGCCGCTGCCCTCCCCGTCCACGCCGCTCGTTGCATCCTCCGGCGCCGCCACCGCCTAGATGCCGGCGCCCTCCACCGCACCACCTGCCTCCGCCTACACCCCGGAGGAGATCACCATGGTCCTCAATGACCTCGTCACAGCCGTCCAGGGGATCCGGCTGTACCTGGCCAGCCCCTACGGGCCGCCGCCGCCCCTGCCGCCGACCGTCGCCGTCGGGCCGCCGGCCCTGTCGTGGTACTCGCCTCCGTCCACCCCGCAGTGGCCGGCACCGGCTCCCAACGCACCTCCAGCGCCCATCGCCGCCCTCGAGCCGCTGTGGCTGCCGTGGCAGCCGCCGCACCAGGCGTCCTTCGCCGCACTCGCCAGGCCACTGCAGCAGCCGTTGCAGCTGCCATCTATCTTCACCATCGCCCAGCCCTGGCTGCAGTGGCAGTTGCCGCTCTTGGCGGCCTCTGCCGCCCGGAGCTCTGCCGCAGGAGCCGCTGCCGCTGCCCGGTGCGCCACCGCAGCAGCCGTTGCAGCTGCAGCCGCCACCGCCGGTCAGCTCTGGCCCCGCATCGACCGCGCCGACGGGAGTCCCGCTCCACCAAGTCCAGTCCCCGCCGTCGTTGTCACCACTTCCGTCTTGGATCGCTACCCGCCACATGTCGGCGGCGGTGAGGCTGCAGGCTGCTGCGCGCGGCCTCCTAGCGTGTCGGCGTGTGCGGGAGATGCATGGTCTGCAGCTGCCGCTACTCCAAGTTGCCCTTCGCTGCGCAAAGGACCTCGATCTCATCCGTTGCGTCCGGGATCTTGGGCATGCGGTTTCCCCCATGGGCGGCGGGCATGCTGTTTTCCCCGCGGGCTGCGACCTCAAAGTCTGCGACATCGACAGTTGGGGGCGCACCACTCCTCGTCATTCTCCATCGCAAGCCTTACTCTTCTCTGTGCGGTGCAAACCAACGGCCGTCTGGCAGGGAGAAGGCATGGTGTCACCGACAGCAGCGCACCATGTAGCACCACTGCATTCCGTCACCGGCCACCGCAAGGGCGCCTCTGCTGCTCACTCTTGCGACCACTTCCAGGTGGTCATACACATGCACACCTTTTGTCCAGGTGGTGTCCATGGGATCCAGGTGGCTGTACACGTGCACGTCCGATGTGCGGATGGTGTCCACTTTTTGTTAAGGGGTCCAAAATAAAGTGTCCCAGTCCATTTCAGGTTGAGAATAATAAAACAAGCCGAGATGTAAAAGGCTTGTTTTTAGGTGTTAGGTTTGTGTTGCGTCGAGTCATGGTTATGAGTTGGTTAGGCTGCAGCTCGAGGACAAGCTGCATGTCCAGGTGAGGTGTAGTGTTAGAGTACGTAATGGGCCTAATGGGCCCGTTAATCTTAGGGTTAATTAGAGATAAGGGTTGCTTGCTTAGGGGTCAAGTAAGCCTTGCTTGGGAGTCAAGTAAACCCCTCTATATAAAGAGAGGAGATGTATCAATCTAATGAAGCAAGAATTAAGAAGGAAATCCCTTCCCTCTTGCCCGGCCGTGGGCAAAAAGGCCCCCGGCCGGCTCTCTCGCGCCCCCCTTCTAGCAGCACCATAACATTCTGACTGCTAAAGTAGGCACAACTACAGATTGGCTGCAATGCTACGGCTTGCTATTTGAATGTGGTCTTTTTGCTAGCGAGTATTGCAAACTAAGCTCATTTTACTGACAAAACATGTGCAGTGGAGACGAACGTTCAGTCAAAGTTAAACAAAATACAGACTAACCGCGGGAGGATTTCTATTCAGACCTTTTTTTCCACCCAGGTGCCTCTGGTTTACTCCGTCAATCGACTCGTGACCTTGTTGGAGATGCATCCGGATGACGAGCAGACCCCAACTGCCGCCGTACCAGTCCCATCACCGTCGAGCTGGAGAGCGCATGCAGACCTAGCATTGAGTCCACAGGGACGGAAAGGCCAGCTCTGCTGTTGGCCAAAAAGACCAGAGGAACCGGATCTGGGTGCTCAAGGTTCTCGGTGAAATCCTCTCGTAACCTGCAAGAAGATAGCAATGGCCACCACCAAGAGCCGTTTGTTAGATTTCTTCTACAAGTAAGGTAGCATGCAGAACAAATCCTCAAAAACTATTTGCAGATCTGCGGGAACAAACCTGTCAACGACATCGACCAGGAAGTCAAACCCAGAATCATACATTATTCCAGTAGCCACCGGTGCAGAATGAGCGCCGCCGCAAGGAGGGGCCAGGAGGGTAAAGATTGAACGATCTTAGATGAAGCAAACGACTCGGTTGTCCACTACCTCATCTGATCCCTGGCTTGGTTAGCCTTCTAACAATCTGGTCACGGACCAGAGTTCCCATGCGCGAACGCCGCTCCACCCATACGTTTCGGGCCTACGAATGTGCTACTCTTTCCTACCATATTCCACTACACGCCCAATTTTCCACGCTCCGTGTCAAACACGTCAGAGCGAATTTGGTGAATCCCGAGCCACGAACAGACACCCACAATTTTGGGTGCATCTGGGCTCGGGCACCAAATCGCCACGTCCTGTGAGGGTGTCATTACTGATACTGTGTTTATAGATAGCAGTTCAACAACTTGGCAAGCTATTGAGCATGGACTTGAGCTGGTCAAACAAGGATACATATGGCAAGTAGGGAATGGGGCAAGTTGATACGTCTCCAACGTATCTATAATTTTTGATTATTCCATGTTGTTTTATTATCAATCTTGGATGTTTTATAATCATTTTATAGGCATTTTATATCATTTTTCGTACTAACCTATTGACATAGTGCCAAGTGCCAGTTGCTGCCTTTTGCATGTTTTTTACATCACAGGAAATCAATATCAGATGGAGTCCAAATGCCACACCAATTTATGATGATATTTTATGGGCAAGAAGGAACACAATGGGTCCTGGTTGCACCTGGGCCCAGGCGCACCCTGGTGGGTTGTGCCCACCTCGGGTACCCCCTGGACCGACTCTTTGCTCTATAAATACTCTAATATTCCAGAAACCCTAGGGGAGTCGACGAAATTTTCATCCAGCTGCCGCAGAGTCCAGAACCACGAGATCCAACCTAGACACCATCATGGAGGGGTTCACCAGTTCCATTGGTGCCTCTCTGATGATGTATGAATAGTTCTTTGTAGACCTTCGGGTCCGTAGTTAATAGCTAGATGGCTTCCTCCCTCTCTCTCTTGATTATCAATACAATGGTCTCTTGGAGATCCATATGATGTAATCTTTTGGCATTGTGTTTGTTGGGATCTGATGAACTTTGAGTTTATGATCAGTTATATCTTTTTATATCCATGAAAGTTATTTGAGTTCTTTGATCTCTTATATGCGTGATCTCTTATAGCCTCGCATTTCTTCTCTGATATTTGGGCTTTGTTTGGCCAACTTGATCTATTTATCTTGCAATGGGAAGAGGTACTCGGTAGTGGGTTCGATCTTACGGTGCTTCATCCCAGTGACAGAAAGGGAACCAACATGTATTTATCGTTGCTACTAAGGATAAAAAGACGGGATCCATATCTGCCTTGATAGATAAACGGATCTTGTCTACATCATGTCATCTTTCTTATTGCATTACTCCATTTTTCATGAACTTAATACACTAGATGCATGCTGGATAGCGGTCGATGTGTGGAGTAATAGTAGTAGATGCAGGCAGGAGTCGGTCTACTAATCTTGGACGTGATGCCTATATAATGATCATTGCCTGGATATCTTCATCATTATTTGAAGTTCTATCAATTTCCCAATAGTAATTTGTTCACCCATCGTTTGCTACTTTTCTCGAGAGAAGCCACTAGTGAAACCTACGGCCCCCAGGTCTTCTTTCTCATATATTTTCCTTGCAATCTACTTTTTCCTTGCATTTATTTTCAGACCTATTAAACCAAAAATTACAAAAATACCTTGCTGCAATTTATTTGTTCTGTGATCTGTTTATCCCATCTACAAATTTACCTCACGTCTTTTGCCTATCTTGAGGCGCCGTACCCCAAAAGGGATTGATAACCCCTTTAACACATTGGGTTGTGAGGTGTTGTTATTTGTGTGCAGGGGCTGTTTATGTTGTGTTGCTTGATTCTCCTACAGGTTCGATAACCTTGGTTTCATATCTGAGGGAAATACCTACCACCGCTATGCTGCATCATCCCTTCCTCTTTGGGAAAATATCGATATAGCTTCAAGCGACATCAAAAGGAATTTCTGGCGCCATTGTCGGGGAGGATCTTCAACATCAACCAGGTTCCTAATCACAAATCTCGTATCCTTGCAATTTATATTATTCGCCATTTGCCTCTCGTTTTCCTCTCCCCCACTTCACAAAAATTTGCCATTTTGTTCGCCCTCTTTTTCGTTCGCCTTTTTCTTGTTGGATCTCTTGTTTGCTTGTGTGACCATGAGTCTTCTATTTGCTTGCATCTTCGCTTGCTAAAAATCTATTGATATGGATCCTCATCCACTAGCTAATCTTTTTAAGAGATCTAATTATGATGAACCAGTTGCTAGTGATTTCAGTGCACTTGATTATCTCTATGAAGTTTTGCTTGAAATTCGTGAATCTGAAAATTATGAAGTGTTAGATGAAGAAATTTATGAAGTGGTTCATGATAGCTCTTTGAATGAAAAGCATGATTGCAGTGATTTTACTATAAATTCTATTAATGTCAATTTTTCTAATAATATGCAAAACCCCGAGCTTGGGCATGGTAATTTTGCTATGTCCACTACTTATTGCAATGAACATGATTGGGGTGCTTCTTCTAATGATCTTTAAAATTTATTTAAGCCCCGTGATGAATATGAGATTGATAATAGTGTTTGCAATAATATTGAAAGTGGGTTTGGAAGAGTGTCAACTTTAGATCCCACTACTTTGGAGAATGTTCAATCTTATGAAATTTCACATGCATGTGGATCGTGTTGAGAATATGTTATGTGATAGTTATATTGTTGGATTTTCTTATGATCCTACATGTAATTATTATGAGAGAGGAAAATATGGTTGTAGAGATTTTCACGTTACTAAATTACCTCTCTTTATGCTGAGATTGCTAATGTTTCTTTCTTCTTCCTTGCATATGCTAGTTTTTGCTTGCCTTGATAATTTGTTTGATTATAAAATGCCTATGCATAGGAAGTATGTTAGACATAGATGTGTTTGTCACGTGTTTTATGATGCTCTCTTTGTGCTTCAATTCTTCTCTTTTATGTGAGCATCTTTAAAATCTCAATGATTAGCTAAAAAGGCTTTAAAGAAAAGCGCTTGTTGGGAAGCAACCCAATGAATAAAATTTATTTTTGCCTTTCTTGTGTTTTAGCACAATTATGCTACTTGTATGATTGTGTTTTTTTTGTTTTAATTAGTGTTTGTGCCAAGTAAAGCCTTTAGGATCTTCTGCGGTGATAGTTGTTTGATCTTGCTGAAAAAGACAGAAACTTTGCGCTCACAAAAATAATTCTCATAAATCACAAAAAAGAGATTTTGCCCTGATTATTTTTGAAGAAGATTAATATACAAGTTATGCTGGCCGTCCTAATTTGGTATAAGTTTTGGAGTTACATAAGTATTCGAAAGTTCCAAATTACTACAGACTGTTCTGTTTTGACAGATTCTGTTTTCTTTGTGTTGTGTGCTTATTTTGATGGCTCTATGGTTTTATTTGATGAGTTTTTGCCATAGAAAAGTTGGAATACAGTAGATATAATAAAAAAACAAAATAAGAATTGGTTTGACACAACACTTATAGTAGTGGTTTGTTTTCTTTTACTAACGGATCTCACAAGGGTTTTGTTGAGTTTTGCGTGATTGAAGTTTTCAAGTTTTGGGTTATCTTACGATGGATGAAAGAAGGATAGAAGAGCCTAAGCTTGGGGATGCCCCAGAATGCCAAGATATTATCCAAGAATGTGCAACCAACTAAGCTTGGGGGTGCCCCCGAGTGGCATCCCCTCTTTCTTCTAACGACCATCGATATTTTACTCGAGACTATATTTTTATTCATCCAATGATATGTGTTTTGCTTGGAGTGTCTTGTATGATATGTGTCTTTGCTTGTTTTATTTTGTGTTTTAAGTCATCAATCCTTGATGGACACACCTATTTGAGAGAGCCAAAATTATTTCATGACTTGTTAGAATTGCTCTCTATGCTTCACTAAAAAAATTATGAGCAATGGACTTGCTCTAGTGCTTCACTTATATCTTTTTGAGCACGGTGTGCTTAGTATTTTTGAAGAAATTCTCTCTTGATTCACATAGATTTATTTGAGAGCTAGTACAATTTTGAAGAAATTCTCTCTTGCTTCACTTAAATTATTTTGAGAGAAAGAAAATATGTTATGCTCATGATCTTCACTTATATATGTTTGAGCTTATGAAAGACAACACATGAAAATTAGTCCCAAAGTGATAAATATCCAAGAAGGATAAAGAAAGGAAAAAATATGTCATGAAGATCATTGGACAAAATAAACTTGATTCTTAGTACTAGTTTTGAGATATGATGATGTGATATGTGAGTTATGTTGATGACTAATTGTGTTCTAGTAAGAATATTGGTGTTAAGGTTTGTGATTCCCTATGCATGCACGAAAGTCAATAATAATGCAATGAAAATTATATCCGACTTGTGGTGCATTATTCGGTGTTAATTATTCTCGATGTTTGCTTATGAGATTATTCGTTTCTTGGCTAGTTGATTCTCAATCTTTTTGCTAGCCTTCATTTTGCACCAAGTATGACCTCTACTTGTCCATCCAAAATCCTTTAAACCAGTTTTGCCACACGAGTCCACTATATCTACCTATATGTGGTATTCTTTTGTCGTTCTAAGCAAATTTGCATGTGCCATCTCTAATTTTCAAAATGAACTTCTCTTTTGTGTGTTTGTTTCGCTCGCGGAACGGTAACGGGTAGCTAATATTTTCCATGCTAGATGTGTTATTCTCACGATGCTGCTAGCCATGGAAAGTGAAAGTTATGGTGGAAAAAGGAGAAACTTTATTTTCTGTTTGGGAACCGCCTATGATATATCTAGCATGAAAAGTGTTGGGATGCTCCAAGTCGTTTTCGTTGGTGGGATGGATACACCTCCCAAATGTTTTTATCTCTGATTCTTTTCCTCTTTGATCTCTGGCACCTCTACAAATCCATACTTCCCTTTGCGAAGGGCCTTTCTTTTACTGTATGCAATTTTTATTTTTGAAATTGAGTCTCCGTCCTCTCTTATAAAAGCACCAACTAGGGGACAATAGGATCGTACTTAAGTATTGGGTGTAGCTAATATTCTAGTGTGTTTCATGAATGGATCAATGATTGAGCATGATGGGCTAGGGATAACTTGTTTTAGCATCGATATTTTGAAAGACATGGTTGCTTTTTGATATGCTTGAGTATCTAAATTATTATGTCAAACTAGACTATTTCTTTGATTCACATAAAAGTCCAAATGTCCATGCTATGAAGAAAGAATATGATATGACATAATAAACAACACTCCACATCAAAAATTCTGTTTTATCACTTACCTACTCGAGAAAGAGCAGGAGTTAAGCTTGGGGATGCTGATACGTCTCCAACGTATCTATAAATTTTGATTATTCCATGTTGTTTTATTATCAATCTTGGATGTTTTATAATCATTTTATATCATTTTTGGGTACTAACCTATTGACATAGTGTCAAGTGCCAGTTGCTGTTTTCTGCATGTTTTTAACATTGCAGGAAATCAATATCAGATGGAGTCCAAATGCCACGCCATTTTACGATGATTTTTTATGGGCCATAAGGAACACAACGGGCCCTGGTTGCACCTCGGGGGGTCCCGAGGACGGGACAACCCACCAGGGCACGCCAGGAGGCCCAGGCATTCCCTAATGGGTTGTGCCCACCTCGGGTGCCCCCTGGACCAACTCTTTTCTCTATAAATACCCCAATATTCCAGAAACCCTAGAGGAGTCGATGAAATTTTCATCCAGTCGCCGCAGAGTCCAGAACCACGAGATCCAATCTAGACACCATCACGGAGGGGTTCACCACTTCCATTGGTGCCTCTTTGATGATATGTGAGTAGTTCTTTGTTGACCTTCGGGTCTATAGTTAGTAGCTAGATGGCTTACTCTCTCTCTCTCTCTCTTGATTATCAATACACTGGTCTCTTGGAGATCCATATGATGTAAGTCTTTTGGCGGTGTGTTTGTTGGGATCTGATGAACTTCGAATTTATGATTAGTTATATCTTTTTATATCCATGAAAGTTATTTGAGTTCTTTAATCTCTTATAGCCTCGTATTTCTTCTCCGATATTTGGGTTTTGTTTGGCCAACTTGACCTATTTATCTTGCAATGGGAAGAGGTGCCCGGTAGTGGGTTCGATCTTACGGTGCTTGATCCCAGTGACAGAAAGGGAACCAACACGTATGTATCGTTGCTACTAAGGATAAAAAGACGAGATCCATATCTGCCACAATAGATAAACCGATTTTTTCTACATCATGTCATCGTTCTTATTGCATTACTCCGTTTTTCATGAACTTAATACACTAGATGCATGTTGGATAGCGGTCGATGTGTGGAGTAATAGTAGTAGATGCAGGCAGGAGTCGGTCTACTAATCTTGGACGTGATGCCTATGTAATGATCATTGCCTGGATATCGTCATCATTATTTGAAGTTCTATCAATTGCCCAATAGTAATTTGTTCACCCACCGTCTGCTATTTTTCTCGAGAGAAGCCACTAGTGAAACCTACGGCCCCCTGGTCTTCTTTCTCATATATTTGCCTTGCGATCTACTTTTTCCTTGCGTTTATTTTCATATCTATTAAACCAAAATTTACAAAAATACCTTGCTGCAATTTATTTGTTCTATGATCTATTTATCCCACCTACAAATTTACCTCGCGTCTTTTGCCTATCTTGAGGCGCCGTACCCCGAAAGGGATTGACAACCCCTGTAACACGTCGGGTTGCGAGGTGTTGTTATTTGTGTGCAGGGGCTGTTTACGTTGTGTTGCTTGGTTCTCCTACTGGTTCAATAACCTTGGTTTCATATCTGAGGGAATACCTACCACCGCTGTGCTACATCATCCCTTCCTCTTTGGGGAAATACTGAGTAGCTTCAAGCGACATCACAAGTATCCGTGTATGGAGAGATCCCTGGATCCCTAGAGGACCGACCTGTAGGCCAATCACTCCCAAGCGTAGATGCAGACTTAAATGGGTTGCAGATTTTTTGGTGGCTGATGGAGCATGGAATGTTCCATTACTCAGGCAACATATTTTCCAAGTTGACATAGATGAGATTCTGAAAGTCAAGGCCTCGAGAAGAATGGACGATGACTGTATTGCCTGGTACCTGAATAAGCACGGAATTTTCTCTGTCAAGTCGGCTTATAACATGTCTCGTGATAGAGTAATGGATATGAAGGGTGTAGGTGAATCAAGTGTTCGACGAGATGGGTCAAGACCGGAATGGAAAATGTTATGGAGTTGTGGTACTCCTCCAAAGGTGTGTGTGTTTGCATGGAAGGAAGCAAGGGGGGTGTTGGCTACAAAGGAAAATAAACAATGTAGACAATTGGAGCATGATGGGATTTGTACCATATGCGGTCAGGAAACAAAGTCAAATTTTCATGCACTGGTTCGATGCCCACATGCTTGTAACTTATGGACTGCCATGAGATCAGTTTGGGACTTTCCAGCTGATGATCTTCTCAAAGGTACAGAACCAGAATGGTTGCTGTTGTGTATTCAGCAGCTCAATGAGACACAAAGGTTGTTGTTGCTCATGTTATTATGGCGTATATGGCATGTCCGTAATGAACTTACCCATAACAAGACAATCATCCCGGTTGAGGCCTCGAAGAAATTCCTACGCAGCTATATGGAATCGTTGCTACAGATTAAACAACACCAGGGGGTGGATGTGTTGAAGGGTAAACATGTTGTTATTTACTCAGGCCAGGCAAGTCATAAGGGAGCTAGGACGACGTCGGTGGAGATTGTAAACTGGATTCCCCCACCATGTGGTGTTGCCAAGCTAAACATTGACGGATCCTTCATCCAAGCAGACGGAACGGCGGGCGCTGGAATGATACTCAGAGACCATAAAGGTACGGTAATTTATGCGGCTTGCGGGTCGCTCTTGAACTGCTCGGGTGCTCTTGAGGCTGATCTTGCGGCATGTGACGAGGGCCTATGATTGGCGCTACAATTGACTGAACTACCACTTTAGGTGGAAATGGATTGCTCTTGAACTGCTCGGGTGCTCTTGAGGCTGATCTTGCGGCATGTGACGAGGGCCTATGATTGGCGCTACAATTGACTGAACTACCTCTTTAGGTGGAAATGGATTGCTCTGAAATCATCAAGCTGCTTAACACTAGTCCTACAGATTGCTCTAGTAACATGTATTAGGTGGCTGAGATCGCTGAGATGGCGAAGGAACGACCTATACATTTCTGGAAAATTTGTAGATCACAAAATAATGCTGCTCATGCTACGGCAGCTCTAGGCTGTAGTCACCAACGCACTACTTGTTTGTTAGCAAACTCCCCAAAGGATATTAGTATTATCATTTCAAACGATTGTAAGGCCCTGGTTGATTAAATTTTATGCTTTCCCCCGCAAAAAAATTGAATCTCGAAAAGCATGAGCGCACTAATTATGGAATGGATGGGGTATCACGCAGTACACCCTCCATAACTAAATACAAGATGTTTGGGATAAGTCAGTAATACAAGGGAAACCCTCCCCGTTCACTCGTCCCCCTCCCCCCCTACAACGCCCCCCTTGGCCGACGGGCGAACCCCCCTCCCCGATCGCCCTCTCCTCCGACCCCCTCCATGTCGCTCTCCTCTCATGCCGCTGTCGGCGTGCTCCATCGGGCCCTGCCCATGCGGCGCTGGCGGCGGCGGGCCGTTCTTTCCCCGCGAGCGCGTAGGGGGCGTGGGGGCATCCTGATGGTGGTGGTGTTGTTCGACCGGCAGCGGGGTTCCCGCGGGCCTCGGGTGCCCTTGATGTGGTGGCGCCTCCGTTGGTCGCGGGGCGGCATGGTGGTGCTGGTGGCTAACGGCGCCCGCACGACCCAAATCTGGGCCCTATCGGGCTCCATCTGGGCTGGGGCAGGCCGGTGGCTCGGCACGCAGCGCGCTGCTCCCTGGTGGTGGTGACAAGGTGGAAGTGGTATTCGGGCAGTGGCGGCTTCGTCGGCCGGTGAGCTGCAGCATGGCAACAAGGGATGTTGAGGGAGTCCTGGATTAGGGGGTATTCGTACAGTCGGACTATATATTTTGGCCGGACTGTTGGACTATGAAGATACAAGATTGAAGACTTCGTCCTGTGTCCGGATGGGACTCTCCTTTGCATGGAAGGCAAGCTTGGCGATTCGGATATTAGATCTCCTTCTCTGTAACCGTCTCTGTGTAACCCTAGCCCCCCTCAGGTGTCTATATAAACCGGAGGGTTTAGTCCGTAGGACGAGAACAATCAGAATCATAGGCTAGATTCTAGGGTTTAGCCTCTATGATCTCGTGGTAGATCAACTCTTGTAATACTCATATCATCAAGATCAATCAAGCAGGAAGTAGGGTATTACCTCCATCGAGAGGGCCCAAACCTGGGTAGACATCGTGTCCCCAGCCTTCTGTTACCATTAGCCTTAGACGCACAGTTCGGGACCCCCTACCCGAGATCCGCCGGTTTTCACACTGACGTTGGTGCTTTCATTGAGAGTTCCTCTGTGTCGTCGCGATAAGGCTTGATGGCTCCTTCAATCATCAACAACGATACGGTTAAGGGCGAGACTTTTCTCCCCGGACAGATCTTCATATTCGGCGGCTTCGCACTGCGGGCCAACTCGCTTGGCCATCTGGAGCAGATCGACAGCTACGCCCCTGGCCATCAGGTCAGGTTCGGAAACTTGAACTACACAGCCGACATCCGCGGAGACTTGATCTTCGACGGGTTCGGGCCCGCATCAGGAGCGCCGAATGATCATGACGAGCATGACTTAGATCTGCCATCAAACAACATTCGGGATATTGCACCTGCTATAGTTTCGGACTTCAATCTGGAGCAGATCGTGCCATCCGAGGACGGGTGGATGGACCCTGCCACGGAGGCCGCACACTCATCGGTGTTGGATCCGAACACAGACTCCACCTCTAAGGAAATCTGTGTCACCAGAACCCCGGACTTGTCTCCGGTCGTAGGTTCCGGACCGTGTGCATCCGTGCCCATCGAATCTGATTGGGCACCGATCATGGAGTTTACCACCACGGATATCTTTCAGCACTCACCCTTCGGTGACGTGCTAAATTCATTAAGGTCTCTCTCTTTATCCGGAGACTCTTGGCCGAACTATGTCCGGCTGGAGTGGGAAGCGGATGACGAAGAAATTCGTTACCCACCCACCACCCACTTAATATCCACTGTCGATGACTTAACCGACATGCTCGACTTCGACTTCGAAGACATCAACGACGACGATGCAGGAGAAGAAAAGGAACCGCCTCCCATCGGGCGCTGGACAGCCACCTCATCATACGATATATATATATATATATATAGTGGACACCCCCAAAGAAAAAACAATGGCGATGAGGCAACAGGGGATAATCCCTTAGGGAAGCAATCAAAGCATGGACGTCATCGGCGCCGCCCTAAGACCCGCCATAGCAATACCGGCACAGGAGACGATAGCAATCCGGACGGTGCCGAAGATGAATACAATCCTGACCAGCCCAACTTTGGGCAGGCCGAGCAGGAGGACGGGCAAGCTAGCCCAGATGAACAGGCAATGGACGGAGACTTGGAGGATGACAATTATATGCCTCTCTCTGAAGATGAGGTGAGCCTCGGTGACGATGAGTTTGTCATGCCTGAGGATCTCGTCGAGCAGGAGCGCTTCAAGAGCCGGCTTATAGCCACTACAAGAAGCCTGAAGAAGAAGCAGCAGCAGCTCCAAGCTGATCAAGACCTGCTAACAGACAGATGGACCAAGGTCCTGGCAGCCGAGGAATACGGACTCGGGCGATCAACCAAAGGTTACCCAAAGCACAAGTTGCTACCTCAACTCGAGGAGGAGGCACTAGAGCCTACACTACCAGCGCACGACGAGGCTGACCAGCCACCTCGTGGCCGAGACAAAGTGGTGTATCAGCTCGAACACCAGCCCACAGCCCGCCGCCAATACACTATGGCTCGGGGCAATGCGCAGGACCTGCGAGACATATTGGAAAACAAAGCAGGACAGTCAAGATTGATCTATGGATCGCGGGGGCACGCCACAACGCGTGACGATGATCGTCATGCCGGATACAATAGCAACAAGTCTGGCCGGGCTGAACACAACATACCAGGCTCATACGAACTGCATCGTGACATAGCCCGGCATAGAGGCACCGCACACCCCCTATGCTTCACTGATGAAGTAATGGATCACGAATTCCCAGAAGGGTTTAAACCCATAAACATCGAATCATACGATGGCACAAGAGATCCTGCGGTATGGATTGAAGATTTCCTTCTCCACATTCACATGGCCCGCTGTGATGATCTACATGCTATCAAGTATCTTCCCCTTAAGCTCAAAGGACCGGCTCGACATTGGCTGAATAGCCTGTCGGCGAACTCCATTAGCAGTTGGGAAAACTTGGAGGACGCATTCCTCGACAACTTCCAAGGCACTTACGTGCCACAACCGGGCGCTGATGACTTAAGTCACATAACCCAACAGCCCGGAGAGTTAGCCAGGAAATTCTGGACTCGGTCCCTAACTAAAAAGAACCAAATTGTTGACTGTCCGGATGCAGAAGCCCTAGCGGCCTTTAAGCATAATATCCGGGACGAGTGGCTCACCCGACACCTCGGCCAGGAGAAGCCGAAGTCCATGGCAGCCCCGACACTAATGACCCGCTTCTGTGCGGGTGAAGATAGCTGGTTGGCTCGCAGTAACATCACACCAAGAAATCTTGGCACTTCGGATGCCCGAGATAGCAATAGCAAGCCACAACGCAACAGACATAAGCGTCGGAATAATGGCAACAACACCGAAGACACGATAGTCAATGCCGAATTCAGCGGCTCCAAGTCCGGTCAACGGAAAAAGCCATTTAAAAGAAACAATCCAGGATCGTCCAGTCTGGACCGCATACTCGACCGCTCGTGTCAAATTCACGACACCCCTGATAAATCAGCCAACCACACTAACAGAGAATGATGGGTGTTTAAACAGGTCGGTAAGTTGAATGCCGAAAACGAAGACAAGGGGCTGCATAGCAAGGACGACGAGGAGCCCCGGCGGCCGAACACAGGGGGACAGAAGAAATTTCCTCCCCAAGTGAAAACGGTAAACATGATCTATGCCACCCACATTCCCAAGCGGGAACAGAAGCTTGCACTAAGGGACGTCTATGCGATGGAGCCAGTCGCCCCAAAGTTCCATCCATGGTCATCCTGCCTGATCACCTTTGATCATAGGGACCATCCTACCAGTATCCGTCATGGCGGTTCAGCCGCATTGGTCCTCGACCCAATCGTTGATGGATTCCACCTCACGCGAGTCCTCATGGATGGTGGCATCAGCATGAACCTGCTTTATCAGGACATAGTGCGCAAAATGGACATTGATCCTTCAAGGATTAAACCCACCAAAACCACCTTTAAGGGTGTAATCCCAGGTGTAGAGGCCTGTTGTACGGGCTCAATAACACTGGAAGTGGTCTTTGGATCTCCGGATAACTTCCGAAGAAAGGAGTTAATCTTCGATATCGTCCCCTTCCGTAGTGTCTATCATGCACTACTTGGATGAACCACATTTGCTTGATTTAATGCGGTACCACACTATGCATACCTCAAGCTCAAGATGCCAGGACCTCGTGGGGTTATAACAGTCAATGGAAAGATAAACCGCTCTCTCCATACGAAGGAGCACACTGCGGCCCTCGCAGCAGAGTACAAAGCAGCCTTCTTCGGCAGACCGCCAACTCGGCGATAAAAACCCCGGACACCGTCAAGCGAGTCCGGAGTACTCTGCAATAGGACCGTCAGGCACGCAGAGAGCTCGACTAGCAATTCGGCCTCCGTCCTAGTCCCAGTCAAGCGGCAAAATTTGTGCCGCGCGTACACAATTATATACGAAAAATACCATGGGCATAGGCGGAGGCACGATGGCGATGCGATCCATAGTGCGGCTCGACCATCACAAGACCCGCATACCTTTATCATCTTCTTTCTTTTTCAGGACCCTACTTTCGGGAAGCCGCCTGAGAGAACCTGATCATCGGACTCATCACGGGAAGGAGAAAACCAAGGAGGCAAGAGGCTTTGCGTACAAGGGAATACCCAGGTGGTCTCTGTTAACGATCATTATACCTGTTTTACATACCCACACGCGCCTGCCCTTGGTTACGACATGTCAAATAGTCCTATTCTTGCTTATTGCATTACTTGTATACAAACGCTTTGACGTATTATTTAAATAACAAGGGAAAAAATATACAACATCAGCTTATTACTATTTTCTTAATATTTTCCCTTGACTGCTTATTTAATACAAATTGCACCCGTACACTTTGGTACGTTCAGTTCGCCAGGGGCTTCATTTTGCCCCATAACACGGCAAGAAAAGTCTAAACACTTTCAACAGTGCGGCACCCCGAACTTATAGCATTATATGCATCAGCCCCGAATCATGTCTTGGGTCAATAGTTTGGTTTGCCCGGCTCCCTTGTTTTGGTGCCTTACATTCCGCTATATCGGCTAAGGTAGCGCAGGGAGAACTACTGCGATTGTGTCCCGGTTCTTTCGGAGGAGTACCTTAGTAGAGAAAGCCGAAAACTGAGTGTCTTGATGCGGCAAGAGCTGGTCGCTGTTCGAGAGGTCTTAAATCCTTAAAGATTTATTCCGCTTCAGGCGAGGAATCAGCCTTGTCCTATTTAGGCGTGTATAGCGCCCCAAGTTCGGCCTTCCGAATACTAGGGGCTTCGCCGAAATTTAAAATTGTAGACTTCTATGGCTAAGTGAGAGTGATAAAGCCGCATAGTCCGATTGCCTTATTCGCTGCGCTAAACACCTCCTTAAAGGACCAAAAATTTGGATAAAGAGTGTTTGGGTTTACCACGAACACCCTAGTACTAGTTCCACGGGGGCGGAAGCCGACGACTGGCCAGCTTTCAGAATTTTATAAACGGCCGGACAGAAGGTAATATTTTAAATCAAAAAGCGTTATATAGCGCACATGAACTCGTTTTCATATTACAGGACGACATGAGTACATTCACTCAAAAATTACATCCTTGGCACATTCATCAGCCACAAGGCGGGCGCCTTTCATAACACCATCATAATACTTCTCGGGGTGGCGATGCGCCTTGACCTTCGGTGGTCCCTCCGTCACCAGCTTCTCTGCATCCATTTTGGCCCAATGCATTTTTGCGCGGCCAAAGGCTCGGCAGGCACCCTCAATACAGACGGATCGCTTAAAAACTACAAGCCGCGGACAGGCATTTACCATCCGCTTTATAAGGCCGAAGTAGCTGTCGGGCATGGGCTCGCCAGGCCACAGCTGGACTATGAAGTCCTTCATGGCTAGTTCGGCCGCCTTGTGGAGTTCGACCAATTGCTTTAGTTTGTCACTCAAGGGCATTGGATGTTCGGCGCCGGCATACTGGGACCAGAACAACTTCTCCGTCAAGGTCCCCTCTTTGGCACGGTAGAACTTCGTGGCATCTGATATGCTGCATGGAAGATCTGCGAATGCCCCTGGAGAGCTCTGAATTCGGGTAAGTACAAGAAATGTCTCCTCCACATTCTTGCTTTGCATAATGAATGCCTTACCCGCCGCTATCTTCTTGGCCGCCTGAATTTCCTAGAGGGCCTTTTGGGCTTCGGCCTTGGTGTGTCTCACGCTCTGGAGGTCCTTCGCAAGCTCGGACTCTTGCATCTTGAAGTCATGATCCAAGGACTCGAATATTTTTCTAAAGTCCTAGAGCTCTTGTTTTACCTCGCTCACCCGAGCATCCCGTTTCTCACGCTCGATGCGCTCCTTGGCCGCCTTGTCTTTGGCCTCAGACAGCGCTTTCTTCAGGGCCGCCAGTTCGGTCGTGGCCCCTATTAAAATTCATGATGCTTCTGTTAGCATCCCCAAGTTTTTCCTTTCTATGACACACGGATGGGGTATCACTTACCTTTGTTCTCTTCGAGCTGCCTCTTCGCGAGGCTGAGCTCTTCTTCGACCTGCCCCAGGTCCCGCTTCAGTCTGGCGACCTCCGCAGAACAGGCGGCAGCGGCCAGCAGCAACGCCTGCTTATTCACATAGACATTTACTGTCAGACTCCTGCGGATAAAAATTGACCCTCCGTTTGGCTTTTCTTTTCGAACACCAAAGAGAGTATCAGGGGCTACTGACTATCAGGTGATATTTTCTGGCACTTTTGTTACCCGCCTCAAAGCCTGTTAGGAGGCTGGCGCAGGCTTCGGTCAATCCGCTTTCGGCGGACTGAACCTTCTCAATCACCGTACTCATAAGAGTACGGTGCTCTTCATCGATGGAAGCGCCGCAAAGCACTTCCAGCAAATTATCCGATGCCTCCGGCTGGGCAGAGGTCATCGGCACAGATGGCTCGCCCTCCTTAGCGAGGGGCTGCCTACTTGAATCCGAAACCACTGGAGGCTCCGGCGCAGTATCCGGCTGGGAGCCAGACTTGTTGCGGCTCCCGTCAGCATAATCCATGGGGATCTTACCCACCCCCCCCCCCCATGTGCCCGACGTCTGGGGTTTCACCTTGAGGCATCTTCAGAACCATCGCCCCCTGTTCCGGTATCCTCTGGGACAACACCTTGGTGTCATCTACGGGCCGTGGGGAGGTGGCTGTCGGGAGTGAATAGCTATTCATCTCCGATTCACTCAAGGACCCATCCGAAGAGGATACCTCGAGGTGGGACTTGGCCGGACTGCACATGCGAGCTCGGCGTTATAACAAACAATGAAGCTAAGACACATTAAATGTACTATGGAGTAAGGATACTTACGATTTCGCCAGGGGCTTGGCCCTGGGCAACCACTCCTCGTCGATGTAGGCGACCGTGGTGGAGAAGTCCGGAAGGGATGTTTTTCCCTTCTTAGGCGTCCTAGCCTCCCCTTGTGGGGCGGCTTTTCTCTTCTTTCTCCTCCCCGGTGCGGGGAGGGGGGATCTCTTCTTCCTCCCCACCTTCGTTTGAGGAATCTGCCTCGGTGCCCTCAGACGACGAGTCTATTACGGCCCGGTGCCAGAGACCTTTCCTGGTCCCTGTGGCCGCCTTCTTGGCCTTCTTCTCCGGCACCTCATAAGGCGCCGGAACCAGCATCTCCGTCAGGAGCGCGGTTGCTGGATCTTCAGGTAGCGGAGCTGGACAGTCGATCCGCTCCGCCATCGCCACATAGTCCAGTTTGGTCAGCGTGGTGGCTTAAAATCCTCCCACAAATATACTGGGAAAGGCACATCTTGTGATATTTGGAGAGCTTACCGGATTGGTGGGGCGCTTTGCGCTGAGTCCGCGGTCCTCGGAAGTGGGAGGAGGTACTTCGGTGGCTTTGAACAACACCTTCCAAACGTCTTTATGCGTCGTGTTGAAGAGCTCTCGTGGCGTCTGGTGTTCGGCCGGATCGAACTCCCACATATTGAACGCCCGTCTTCGACACGGGAGGATCTGGCAGAAGAGCATGACCTGGACCACGTTGAAAAGCTTGATCTTCTTGTCTATCATATTTTTGATGCGGTTTTGGAGTCCGGTCAACTCCGCAGGTACACCCCAGGCCAAGCCCTTCTTTTCCCAGGAGGTGAGCCGCATGGGGATGCCGGATCAAAATTCAGGGATCGTTGCCCAGTTGGCGTCGTGCGGCTCGGTGATGTAGAACCACCCCGATTGCCACCCCTTCACGGTCTCCATGAAGGAGCCTTGAAGCCAGGTAACGTTGGGCATCTTGCCCACCATGGTGCCTCCGCACTCTGCTTGCTAGCCGCTCACTATCTTCGGCTTCACCTTGAAGATCTTTAGCCACAGGCCAAAGTGGGGCTTGATGCGGAGAAAGGCCTCGCACACGACGATAAACACCGAGATGTTGAGGACGAAATTTGGGGCCAGATCATGAAAATCAAGCCCATAATAAAACATGAGCCCGCGGACAAATGGGTGAAGTGGAAATCCTAGTCCGCAAATGAAATGAGAGAGGAATACTACTCTTTCCCGAGATTTCAGAGTGGGGATGATCTGCCCCTCCACCGGAAGCCTGTGTGTGATGTTTGCGGTCAGGTATCCAGCCTCCCGAAGCTTCATAATGTCCTCCTCCGTAACGGAGGAGGCCATCCACTTGCCTCCCGCTCCGGACATGTCGTGAATGGTTTTACGGAGAAGGTGAGAACTTGGGCGCTGGAGATCGAGGGTGCGAGAATGGATGAGTAAAGGAGGAAGAAGGCGTGGGTGAAAACGGGGAATCCCTATCTCTTTATAAAGGCGGTAGAAACTGTGCGCCTTCCCACTTGCCTGTTAAAATCGCTTATTTTCCAAAGCGGCACGATTGACGGCACGGTTGGGTTACCCATACACGTATTGATGAGAATCCCACGATAAGGGGACACGATCTTTGCTTCAACAAGACGTGCCAAGGAAACTGCCTCGCAATATGTGCAGTAGCTGGTTGTGAAAAACGGTTCGAATAATGACCGGGCCGTGGCGTGATGTCACACTATGAAGAATTGTCAGCATATTAGATTTGTGGAATATTGTTATCTCTATGGTGGTATGTGAAATTTGTTTTGCAGAGCCGGACACGATTCTCGTGTTCAAAATCTTCTATGGTGTATTCGGAGATGGAACCCGCCTTGCAATGCCGAAGACAATCTGCGCGCCGGACTCATCGTCATTGAAACCTGGTTCAGGGGCTACTGAGGGAGTCCTGGATTAGGGGGTATTCGGACAGACAGACTATATAATTTGGCCGGGCCGTTGGACTATGAAGATACAAGATTGAAGACTTCGTCCCGTGTCCGGATGGGACTCTCGTTTGCGTGGAAGGCAAGCTTGGCGATTCGTATATTAGATCTCCTTCTCTGTAACCGACTCTGTGTAACCCTAGCCCCCCTCCGGTGTCTATATAAATTGGAGGGTTTAGTCCATAGGACGAGAACAATCAGAATCATAGGCTAGCTTCTAGGGTTTAGCCTCTACGATCTCGTGGTAGATCAACTCTTGTAATACTCATATCATCAAGATTAATCAAGGAGGAAGTAGGGTATTACCTCCATCGAGAGGGCGAACCTGGGTAAACATCGTGTCCCTAGCCTCCTGTTACCATTAGCCTTAGACGCACAGTTCGGGACCCCCTACCCGAGATCCGGCGGTTTTGACACCGACAGATGTCCGGGCCCATTTGGGTGCGGCCGGGCCACTCAGGGCCTGGCAGGCCCCTGTTGCTCTTTCGGGTCGGCTCCGGTCTCCATGTTGGCGGTGGAGGATATCTCCTCCTGTGGACTATGTTTCAGATGCCCCCTAGCCCATTGTCTCCCCTTTAGTCCTCAAGGTCTTGTGTCAGTGGCCTTAGTGAAGGAAATATGCCCTAGAGGCAATAATAAAGTTATTATTTATTTCCTTATTTCATGATAAATGTTTATTATTCATGCTAGAATTGTATTAACCGGAAACATAATACATGTGTGAATACATAGACAAACAAAGTGTCACTAGTATGCCTCTAGTTGACTAGCTCGTGAATCAAAGATGGTTAAGTTTCCTAACCATAGACATGAGTTGTCATTTGATTAAGGGGATCACATCATTAGGAGAATGATGTGATTGACTTGACCCATTCCGTTAGCTTAGCACACGATCATTTAGTATGTTGCTACTGCTTTCTTCATGACTTATACATGTTCCTATGACTATGAGATTATGCAACTCCCGTTTACCGGAGGAACACTTTGTGTGCTACCAAACGTCACAACGTAACTGGGTGATTATAAAGGAGCTCTACAGGTGTCTCCGAAGGTACATGTTGGGTTGGCGTATTTCGAGATTAGGATTTGTCACTCCGATTGTCGGAGAGGTATCTCTGGGCCCACTCGGTAATGCACATCACTATAAGCCTTGCAAGCATTCCAACTAATGAGTTAGTTGCGGGATGATGTATTATGGAAGGAGTAAAAGAGACTTGCCGGTAACGAGATTGAACTAGGTATTGAGATACCAACGATCGAATCTCGGGCAAGTAACATACCGATGACAAATGGAACAACGTATGTTGTTATGCGGTTTGACCGATAAAGATCTTCGTAGAATATGTGGGAGCCAATATGAGCATCCAGGTTCCGCTATTGGTTATTGACCAGAAACGTGTTTCGGTCATGTCTACATTGTTCTCGAACCCGTAGGGTCCGCACGCTTCTGGTTTCGATGACAGTTATATTATGAGTTTATGAGTTTTGATGTACCAAAGGAGTTCGGTGTCCCGGATGAGATCAGGGACATGACGAGGAGTCTCAAAATGGCCGAGATGTAAATATCGATATATTGGACGACTATATTCGGTGTTCGGAAAGGTTCCGATTGATTCGGGTATTTTTCGGAGTACCGGAGAGTTACGGGAATTCACCGGGGAGTATATGGGCCTTATTGGGCCATACGGGAATAGAGGAGAGAGGCTGAAAGGAAGGAGGCGCGCAGCCCCCCTCTGGTCCAAATTGGACAAGGGGTGCAGCCCCCTTTTCCTTCCTCCTCTCCCCCTCTTTCCTTCTCTCCTACTCCAACAAGGAAGGGGAGAGTCCTACTCCCGGTGGGAGGAGGACTCCTCCTGGCGCACCCCTCCTAGTCCGGCCGCCCCCTCCCCCCTTGCTCCTTTATATACGGTGGCAGGGGGCACCTCTAGACAACAACAATTGATCCCTTGGATCTCTTAGCCGTGTGCGGTGCCCCCCTCCACCATAGTCCACCTCGATAATATTGTAGCGGTGCTTAGGCGAAGCGCTGCGACGGTAGAACATCAAGATCGTCACCATGCCATCGTGCTGACAGAACTCTCCTTTCACACTCGGTTGGATCGGAGTTCCAGGGACGTCATCGAGCTGAACGTGTGCTAGAACTCGGAGGTGCCGTAGTTTCGGTGCTTGATCGGTCGGGCCGTGAAGACGTACGACTACATCAACCGCGTTGTGCTAACGCTTCCGCTTTCGGTCTATGAGGGTACGTGGACACACTCTCCCCTCTCATTGCTATGCATCACCATGATCTTGCGTGTGCGTAGGAATTTTTTTGAAATTACTACGTTCCCCAACAGTGGCATCCGAACCTAGGTTTTATGCGTAGATGTTATATGCACGAGTAGAACACAAGTGAGTTGTGGACGATACAAGTCATACTGCTTACCAGCATGTCATACTTTGGTTCAGCGGTATTGTTGGATGAAGCGGCCCGGACCGACATTACGCGTATGCTTACGCGAGACTGGTTTTACCGCCGTGCTTTGCACACAGCTGACTAGCGGGTGTCTGTTTCTCCAACTTTAGTTGAACCGAGTGTGGCTACGGCCGGTCCTTGCAAAGGTTAAAACATCACTAACTTGACGAACTATCGTTGTGGCTTTGATGCGTAGGTAAGAACGGTTCTTGCTCAGCCCGTAGCAGCCACGTAAAACTTGCAACAACAAAGTAGAGGACGTGTAACTTGTTTTTGCAGGGCATGTTGTGATGTGATTTGGTCAAGACGTGATGCTATATTTTATTGTATGAGATGATCATGTTTTGTAACCAAAGTTATCGGCAACTGGCAGGAGCCATATGGTTGTCGGTTTATTGTATGAAATGCAAACTGTCACGACCGGTTTTTCAATAAAAATATTTATTGAGAAAACCAATCTTTAGATCCCAGTATAGGAAAAGTTATCCTTTCTAGTAGACAAAAGCTTGATAAACAGAGAACCAGTAGCATCAAATATATTACAGGGTTGAGCTGAGGTTGCTCAACAATTTATTATAGACTCGCCAATATTTTACATATGGGCGGTTATGACACAGGGGTGGGGTGGCATGCTACTAGCTCGAAGGAAAAGTGTTGGTGGATAACTTGACTTCTACTGGCAGTACATCGAGCGTCGAGGTGAGGCTCGATGAATTTATTCGGGGTTGCGGAAGCGGATAATACAATGACCAAGATAGGATCGCACGGGACTGACTGGGACTCCTCTAGGCGTCGGACTCGCTATCAAACTCTTCATCCATGAGATCGCCTTCATCAGCATCTGGCCAAATCAACAAGCCAGGTGAGTACTTGAAAGTACTCGCAAGACAGTTCGGACAAAAGATATAATCAATGAATGCATGAATGCATCATGAATAAAGGATGATGCTCATATAACAATGGTAAGATCTGCAGGACTTGATAAATAAAAAAATAGCTGAAAGACCGATCGGGTGTCTGGAGCGACACCTCGAAAGGTAAATAAATAAAAAGCATGCCGCAATCGGGCATCTAAGCGACACCACATAAAGGGCTTAAAAGAAATGCCACAGTCGGACGTCTGGGCGACATCACATAAAAGGGCTTTAAAAGAAATGCCACAGTCGAACGTCTGGGCGACATCACATAAAGGGCTTTAAAAGGAATGCCAGAGTCGGACGTCTGGGAGACATCACATAAAGGGCTTTAAAAGAAATGCCACAGTCGGACATCTGGGCGACATCACATAAAGGGCTTTAAAAGAAATGCCACAGTCGGACGTCTGGGCGACATCACATAAAGGGCTTTAAAAGAAATGCCACAGTCGGACGTCTGGGCGACATCACATAAAGGGCTTAAAAAGAAATACCAAAGTCGAACGTCTGGGCGACATCACAGATAGGGCTTTAAAAGAAATACCACAGTCGGACGTCTGGGCGACATCACAGACAGGGCTTTAAAAGAAATACCGCAGTCGGACGTCTGGGCGACATCACAGACAGGGCCTATAACAAAAGTAAATAACAGGTCCGCCACCATCGGACGTCTGAGCGACATTGTAGACAGGGCTTATAACCAAAGTAAATAACAGGTTTGCCACCGTCGGACGTCTGAGCGACATCGCAGACAGGGCTTGCAATAAATGTAAACAACAAACTAGTCCATCCACAAGAATAATCTTTTAACCGGATTTATCACACATAAACCCCACCGGAGTTTTGTCACTAAGGCTGATACCTGACAAGATAAGATAATTATAGTACTCGAACAAAGTACAAGATAATTTAAAGATTGAGACTCTACAGAGTTGGGAAGAACTGAACACAGCCAACGGATTTCCGTAGTCACGAAAGACTAGTTCTTTTTACGGTATTTCAGTAGAAACACATTTAACTAGTACACACCCATTTCACCTCACGTTGCCAGGAATCACCCTGGCCAACGTCCAAGAAAAACTTTGAGACGGGGAGGCCACAACCTCGAATAGCATGGGATCAAATTTCTATACGCACGCTCTAAGGGGTGCCCCCCTCTCGGTCCCAACCGGAAACACCCATGCCCCCTGACCGGATGACGGGCTTTAATCCAGGGCCATGGAACCCTCATCCCGGCCTCTCCACTTGGTGTGTACCAGGAAAACAATTTGCAACTTACTATGCCATATTCCTTTCGGAAAACATGTGACAGTATAGGATGGAATGAATGGGAATGTGAGTTGTGTCATGACGACACGGAAGTCAAATAATCTGGCATAAGACTGGCATGTCACAACACTGCCATCTTACCCATCCTCATACCAACACATGGCTTTGCAAATATCTATCCAACAACATAATGCTTTCCGAAACTTACTTTCCGATTATGTGCATGAGATATACCATGCAAAGTGATGTTCATAAACATGCCATGACTATACTAAAATGCAAACATGCAACAACACTCATCATATCAAGAGTTCAAACATGCTTGCCTGGTTCGGAGTAGTCGGAGTCTAACTGTGCGAAGTTTGCAGCTCCGTCACCTCCTCCGGTATCTACGGTATAAGAAAAATGCGTACGCAACGTAAATACCGTGAGTGTACAGAAAAGTGGTCCAAATATTTTTCAAGTAAATATGATAAAAAACTAGACAAAAATCTAAAGTGAACAGAAAAAGAATTAATCAAAAATACTTTTCTGATCAAAAGTTATAAGGGTTTTGGTCCAAGGACCCATCTGTAATGAAACAGAAAACTTCCAGGGGGCTTTGCAGAAGAAACCAGAAAAACGGTTCAGAGAGAAAACGTATTTGCCAGAGTACGCCTTCTGCAAACGATTTAAAAAAAACAAGAGAGGCTGACGGGCGGGTCCCACCCGTCAGGTTTGAAAGTTCAAACAGGGGAGTCGGGGATCGTCGGCGCCCGAGAGCCGCGATGGTCGCCGGCGGTGATCCACGGCAAGGCAGGGAGATTGGAGTGTACCTCCGTGATTAGGGCGCCATTCCGCGTCTGCGGGAGGTGGTGGTGGTCGCCGGCGAGTAACACGTCAGCGGCGATGCTTGCTCCGGCGGACGGTGATTCGGGTGGTCGTGGATCTCGCCGGAGAGAGCTGCGGAGGTGGAATTGGTGAGGGGGTTAGACTTGCGAAGCATGAGGAGGTATCGGACGAGGATAGGGCACCGGAGATGGCCTTACCAGAGTGAATCACGGTGGGGGCCGAGGCGGAATGGAGTGGCAGGAGTCGGGGAAGGAGAGCTCCTCGTGGCTCGTTCAGTGGCTGTTCGGGGTCTTATGAGGTAGAGGAGGTGTGCCGGGGGCGAGAGCAGGCTCGGGGTGCTATATATAGCCGCCCCGAGGCGGTTGCCGAGAACGGGGTTCTCCGGCGAGTTGATTACGGCGGTGCTGCGGTTGCACGGGAGGTTTCAGAGGCTGAACATCGTCGTGGGTGTTCCATGGTTCCGTTTTGGTGCTAACCGCGTCGGGATTTGGGTGGTTTAGGGGGAGCTCGACGGAACGGGGCGGCGTGGGCCCGTCGGCGGCAGGGAGCGCGCTCTGCGCATGCCACGCCACGGCGACGGTGCTGCATGCGCGCGCTGGCAAGGAGGTGGCCACACGGAGCCACCAGGACGCTTGGGCGGCGCCTAACGGCGTTGTGCCGCCGTTCTGCTTCCTGTCGGCCGCTACGGCGCTGCGGCCGCCGCAAGACATGCCGGCGCACGCGGGCCAGGGCACCACCGATGCCAGGAAGGCGCCAAGCGTGCGTGTGAGGCTCCGGACAAGCAAGCCTGGTCGTGAGGTACGTGCCAAGCGCACTGTGAGCTCGTGACTGAAGTTACTGACGAATATAGACACTGAACTTCTGAATTTAACTGAATATGACTAGAACAGTGCATGCAACGTGTTTGGCAGAATGATCCAGGCATGTAGGGATTTTTCCTTGAGCTGGTTTTTGGTGGAGGGGCCTCTCATTGCATCTAGAGGCTGCCTGAATATTTGTGGAATTTTTGGAGAGGTGTAGATATGAATTTCACCAAATTTGGCAAATCTGGTCCAAACTTGCAGTGAGTGCAAATTTGAAATATTTGAACAGGAGAAGAGTGGGTCAAGATGGTTCTGGGTTGTGGGTTCAAAGGACTATCCAGGGGTGTTGAGTTGAGGTCAAAAATCAAAAGCATTAGGGCACTTGCTTTGCAATTCACCTAGGCTCAAAAGGATAGACAGATTTATTTTGGGAGGAGAAACAGTTGGAATAAAATCCAAAAAAGGATTTTATTTGTTTGGACAGAATGTCAGGGTTGAACTATAGTGGGAGGAAAGGTTTTGGGGAAATTTCACCATAGGAAGCATGGTGAAATTTTTTAAGGGATCAAAACCAAATAAAAGCCCAAAACTAGAAGGGTTTTTCATTTTAATTGAAACCAAATCCAAGAAAAGGACTTTTGAGAGGGCAAACTTAGAAGATGGTTTTTACGAAGGGTTTAAATGACCTCCTTTCAAACCAAGCAAGGCTCTTTTGAAAAAAAAACAAACCACCAAAAATTTTGGAGTGTCACAGCACCTACCCCCTTAGGAAAAATCGCGTCCCCGAGATTTCAGCTGATCCTTAAACAGGTGTGGGTGCTCTATCCGAAGAAAATCCTCGCTCTCCCAAGTTGCTTCATTTTCGGTGTGATTGCTCCATTGAACTCTGAAAAACTTAATGGCTTTCTGTCGGGTCCTCCTCTCAGATTCTTCCAATATTTTTATCGGGTGCTCCCGGTAAGTGAGGTCTGGTTGCACGTCAATATACTCATGTGAAACTTACTTCTCTGGGTTGCTTATGTATTTTCTCAACTGCGAGATGTGAAACACGTTGTGGATACCGGATAAGTCTCCGGGCAGGTCCAGCTGGTAGGCTACCTTGCCTTGTCGGGCCACTATATGAAATGGTCCGATGAATCTTGGTGCTAGTTTCCCCTTAATCTTGAATCGTTGCAGACCCTTCATAGGAGAAACTCTCAGGTATACCAATTCTCCGGGTTCAAAACTGATTTCCTGATGCTTTCGATCGTAATAACTCTTTTGCCGACTTTGAGCTGTTTTGAGTCATTCTCTAATTGTCTTAACTTTCTCGTCGGCCTCCTTGAGCATATCTGGGCCAAAGATATGGCTATCTCCGGTCTCTGAACATTTTAGCGGGGTACGACATCTTCTCCCATATAGAGCTTCAAATGGTGCCATTTGCAAACTGGCTTGATAGCTGTTGTTGTATGCGAACTCTGCATATGGCAAACTTTCTTCCCAACTGTTCCCGTAGGTGAGGATACAGGCTCTTAGCATGTCTTCTAAGATTTGGTTTACGCGTTCCGTTTGTCCATCAGTCTGGGGATGGTATGAGGTTCTGAAGGCTAGTTGGGTTCCCAGTGCCTGTTGTAGGTGATCCCAGAATGCAGAGACGAACTGTGTGCCTCTATCGGAGATAATAGTCTTAGGGACTCCATGTAGGCAGACGATACGGGCAAGATAAAGTCTGGCTAGTCTCTGAGTGGTGTAAGTTGTTTTTACCGGAATAAAATGTGCCACCTTGGTTAATCTGTCGGTTATGACCCATATGGCATTGTTTCCGTGTTGTGACCGAGGCAGTCCAACGATAAAGTCCATTCCAATCTCGTCCCATTTCCACTCGGGTATCTTATTTGGCTGTAACAGTCCAGCTGGTTTCTGGTGCTCGCTCTTGATACGTTGACAAGAGTCACAGCATGCAATGAACGTGGCTATATCTCTCTTCATACCGTGCCACCAAAATTTTTCCTGAAGGTCTTTGTACATTTTTGTCCCTCCAGGATGGATTGAATACGGAGCTGTGTGACTTTCAGTTAATATCTACTGTTTGAGGTCCTTGACATTTGGTGCGCATAACCTTTCTCCGTACCACAATATTCCTTGCTCATCTATGTTGAATTCTGAGGCTCTTCCCAAACTCACTTTTCTTTTTATGCCCTCAATGCTGGGGTGTCCGTGCTGGGCTTCCTTGATACTTTCCATTAGGGTAGGTTGTAGTTCTATATTCGACACACTGCCTTTGGTAACCATTATTAGATTGAGTCGGGCAAATTCTTGTTGAAATTCTGGACTCAACTTTGGGATATTGTCATTGTCCGTGCTGGGATTTCGACTAAGTGCATCTGCCACAACATTTGCTTTTCCGGGATGATAGTGGATTCCAACATCATAATCCTTCACCAACTCTAACCAGCGTCGTTGCTGTAAATTTAACGCTGGCTGTGTGAAAATATACTTAAGACTCTTATGGTCTGTGTATATCTCGCAATGATTCCCAAGTAGGAAGTGTCTCCATTCCTTGAGTGCATGGATGACTGCTGCCAATTCCAAGTCATGAGTGGGATAATTTTCCTCATGCTTGTGTAGTTATCTGGAGACATACGCAACTACCTTGCCTTCTTGCATTAATATGCATCCGAGGCCTTTCCGGGATGCGTCACAATATACCTTAAAGTTCTTGTGTATATCTGGCACAATTATTACTGGTGCCGTTGTTAATTTTCTTTTTAGCTCTTGGGATCTTTTCTCACATGCTTCTATCCATTCAAATTTCTTGCCTTTCTTGAGCAATTGTGTCATGGGCTTTGCTATAGTGGAGAATCCTTCAATAAATCTCCGATAATAGCCTGCCATTCCCAAGAAACTCCGTATGTCCGTTACATTAGCTGGCGGTTTCCAGCCAAGTATGGCCTTGACTTTTTCTGGATCTACTGCAATACCTTCTTGGGTTAGCACGTGGCCCAGAAAATCCACCTGCCTTAGCCAAAATTCACATTTGCTGAACTTGGCATACAGTTGATGTTTCCTGAGTTCTCCAAGTACAATCCTGAGATGTTCGGTGTGCTCTTCTGGTGTTTTGGAATATATCAGAATATCATCGATGAACACCACAACAAACTTGTCCATATACTTCATAAACACTTTGTTCATGAGGTGAACAAAATATGCGGGGGCGTATGTTAGCCCAAATGGCATTACGGTGAACTCATACAGCCCATATCTAGAGGTAAATGCGGTCTTGGGAATATCTTCTGTTCATACTTTTAACTGGTGGTATCCTGATCTCAAATCAATTTTTGAGAATACTTTGGCCTGTGCGAGCTGATCGAATAAATCATTTATTCGGGGCATTGGGTATTTGTTCTTGATTGTGACCATGTTGAGAGCTTGATAATCAATACACAACCTCATTGTTCCATCCTTCTTCTTGGCAAATAAAATTTGGAGAACCCCAAGGTGAGGAGCTGGCTCGTATGTATCCTTTATCCAATAATTCTTTTATTTGCTTCTTCAACTCTACCAATTCGGATGGTGCCATTCTGTAAGGTTTCTTGTAAATAGGAGTGGTCCCGGGTGCTAGCTCAATGCTGAATTCTATCTCTCGGTCTGGTGGCATGCCTGGTAGTTCTTCTGGAAACACATCTGGAAATTCACATACCACTGGAACCTTGTTCAGCTCAGAAACGTCCACCTTGTTTAATCTAGGTTGCTGAGGTATTTGTCTCTCTTTGGCTGAAACTTTTATTTTCTTCCCTTGATGGTGGGTGAGAGTCACGGTACGGTTGAAGCAGTCAATAAAACCTTTGTTGGTGGTCAACCAATCCATTCCTAGGATGACATCCAGTCCTTTGCTTTCCAGTACAATAAGGTTGGCATAAAATTTCAATCCTTCAAATTCAATAACCACACCTTGACAGTAACTCTGGGTCACCTGCTTAATCCCAGGGGACTTGACGATCATCGATTTTTCCAAGGGAAGCATCGAAAAATTATTTTGCAAAGCAAAACTTTTCGAAATGAATGAGTGAGAAGCTCCAGAATCAAACAAAACCATGGCAGGTATTGTGTTGACGGGGTACGTACCGAGTACGATATCTGGGGCATTCTGTGCTTCCTCTCGGGTCACGTGGTTCAAGTGACCTTTCCGGTGGTTGTTGTTGGGGTTGAAATTGCTTCGCTTTGGTACTGAATTATTTCCACCATTATTGAGCTTCGGGTTTGAGTTCCTTGGCTTGGGACACTGCTTGGCATAGTGCCCTTCTTCTCCACAAGCATAACAGGTAACGCCTGGGCGATAGGTGAACTCTTTGTCTCTTGCTTGGAAATTCTTGGTTGGACGTGAATTATTCACTGGGGTTTTGTGTGAATCCCCCTTCTGAAATTCCTTCTTACTTCTGTGATTGCGAGAAAAATTAGTCTGGTCCCTTTTCCGTTTGCGGATATCTTCCAGGCTACGTCGTTCATTTTCCAGGGTAATGGCCTTATCCACCAGTGTTTTAAAATCTAGAAAGGTGTGCACAACTAGCTGGCACTTAAGGGCGGGTGCCAGGCCTTCCAAGAATTTTTCCATCTTCTTGCTCTCAGTCATGCGTTCCTCATTGGCGTAGCGAGACAGCAGTGTGAATTGGCTGTTGTATTCTGACACTGTCATGGCTCTTTGCTTGAGTTCATCAAATTCCTTCTTCTTGATTTTCATGACGCTCTTAGGAATATGTGCCCCACGAAAACCTTCTTTGAAATTTTCCCAGGTGATTTCATTTTCGTTGGGGTGCATGTGCAGGAAGTTTTCCCACCATGATGCAGCTACACCTGTGAGATAATGTGGTGCATACAGTACTTTTTCACGGTCTGAACACTGTGCGATAATTAATTTTCTCTCCATGTCTCGAAGCCAATCCTCGGCCTCAAGAGGCTTGTCAGTATGAGAAAATGTTGGAGGACGCGTCTTTTGTAACTCAGACAATTTGGATTGCGGTTGATACTGACCACGGTTACTTCCCATATTGATGAATTGGTTCATCATTTCCTGGTGTTGCTGCTGACTCTGTTCATACAAACGACAAACTTGTGTAAAAGCTGTTTCACTGTCCTGTTGACTTGTCTGACCCTGAGTGAAATTCTGGTTCTGCGGTGTGCCATAATTTTCTTCTGGCTGAGTTGGCATGGAGCGCGTCCAAGGACGAGACATCTTTCACTCTGGGGATATATTTTTGTGAACTCGTAAGACAAGAAAGAGAGTCGCAAAAGTCAATAAAATCACACCCAAAGGACATTTTTAAACTCCATGGTATTTTTTTTTGAAACACACGATTGCGCGCGGAGAAGGACTAGTGCATATCTTACACACATGCATAATTATACATTACATCACTCAGGATATGCGTACATAATCCTGACATGTTATTTAAACTAGTGCACTCCTCCAGATCCTACATGGTGCGCAAACAGGCTACTTCTCACAACCTATGTACATAGAAACATATTACACAAGTTGATACATCGCATGGCGTCTATGCGTACTTAGTCGGAGATGGCGAGGATCTCCCTTGGCCTGCCGAGGGTGAGACGCAGAGACGCTGGGGAATCAACCTCCTCCTCGCTAATAGGTTCCAGACGAGAAATGTTGTGCTGAGCTGATGGAGCAGGTGCCTTAGGCGGAATAACACGAATACGAGTGGGTGGAATAGGTGGGGTAGCACGTATGGGAGTGGGTGCAACAAGTGGTGTAGAGCGGACGGGAGTGGGTGCAATAGCTTGGTTAAATTCCTCTGTGGTAGGCAGACGACGAGCAGAGGCGAGTATGGTAGGTGAGTGAGAGGCTGGGGATGACACAAAAGTCAGTGGTGGAGCGGTGTGCAGGAGTTCCCTCCTGTTAGCAGCACAGCCATGAACCGAGTCCATGCGTGCAGCTACGAGGTCATCCACCATGAAGTCGAATGCTGCCTCCAAGGCTCGGAGGTACTCGACAAGCATCTCAAAGGCTTCGTCTCGCTCTCCTCTGGGGCAAGAGAAGGAGTAGTGACAGGTGTAAGGCACATGGCATGGAAGGTAGCGGTAGCGACGGGTCTTCATTGCTGAAAGAACATCCCGAAGACGGGCTATCGTCTCGTGGGCAGCCATATGCATAGCATGCCTTTCTGTAGGCATGGCTCTCCCCACAAATTGGAGGCGGCGTACTTCAGCATGGCCTCCTCTGAATTGCATCGCGGCCTGGTGCATAGTCAGACTGTCGTTGATCTTGTGTGGATAAAGCGTGAAGACTGGGCGCACGGATGGCCCCATCGCGACCTGAACAATGAAGGAGAGGAGTTTGACGAACCCCTCAGGCACGTTGGCGAACATCTGAGACTCGCAGTCGTTGCCGGCCATCTACAAAAGTAGGCAAAAATTCTGAGTGGTCAGATCATAAATTTTATGCTGACTGTCAGAAAATGACTACATTTGTAAAAACATGAATAACTCTAACATGCTAATAACCAATTAGCGATCGCACCTAGTGGCTTCCTACAGTCAGCCTGGCTCTGGTTACCAAGTCTGTCATGACCGGTTTTTCAATAAAAATATTTATTGAGAAAACCAATCTTTAGATCCCAGTATAGGAAAAGTTATCCTTTCTGGTAGACAAAAGCTTGATAAACAGAGAACCAGTAGCATCAAATATATTACAGGGTTGAGCTGAGGTTGCTCAACAATTTATTACAAACTCGCCAATATTTTACATATGGGCGGTTATGACACAGGGGTGGGGTGGCATGCTACTAGCTTGAAGGAAAAGTGTTGGTGGATAACTTGACTTCTACTGGCAGTACATCGAGCGTCGAGGTGAGGCTCGATGAATTTATTCGGGGTTGCGGAAGTGGATAATACAATGACCAAGACAGGATCGCACGGGACTGACTGGAACTCCTCTAGGCATCGGACTCGCTATCAAACTCTTCAGCCATGAGATCGCCTTCATCAGCATCTGGCCAAATCAACAAGCCAGGTGAGTACTTGAAAGTACTCGCAAGACAGTTCGGACAAAAGATATAATCAATGAATGCATGAATGCGTCATGAATAAAGGATGATGCTCATATAACAATGGTAAGATCTGCAGGACTTGATAAATAAAATAAATAGCTGAAAGACCGATCGGGTGTCTGGAGCGATGCCTCGAAAGGTAAACAAATAAAAAGCATGCCGCAGTCGGGCGTCTAAGCGACACCACATAAATGGCTTAAAAGAAATGCCACAGTCGGACGTCTGGGCGACATCACATAAAACGGCTTTAAAAGAAATGCCACAGTCGGACGTCTAGGCGACATCACATAAAGGGCTTTAAATGAAATGCCACAGTCGGACGTCTGGGCGACATCACATAAAGGGCTTTAAAAGAAATGCCACAGTCGGACGTCTGGGCGACATCACATAAAGGGCTTTAAAAGAAATGCCATAGTCGGAC
>NC_041385.1:653364135-653385944 GCF_002162155.2 Triticum dicoccoides
GACATCACATAAAGGGCTTTAAAAGAAATGCCACAGTCGGACGTCTGGGCGACATCACATAAAGGGCTTAAAAAGAAATACCACAGTCGGATGTCTGGGCGACATCACAGACAGGGATTTAAAAGAAATACCACAGTCGGACGTCTGGGCGACATCACAGACAGGGCTTTAAAAGAAATACCACAGTCGGACGTCTGGGCGACATCACAGACAGGGCCAATAACAAAAGTAAATAACAGGTCTGCCACCGTCGGACGTCTGAGCGACATCGCAGACAGGGCTTATAACAAAAGTAAATAATAGGTTTCCACCGTCGGACGTCTGAGCTACATCGCAGACAGGGCTTGCAATAAATGTAAACAACAAACTAGTCCATCCACAAGAATAATCTTTTAACCGGATTTATCACACATAAACCCCACCGGAGTTTTGTCACTGAGGCTGATACCTGACAAGATAAGATAATTATAGTACTCGAACAAAGTACAAGATAATTGAAAGATTGAGACTCTGCAGAGTTTGGAAGAACTGAACACAGCCAACGGATTTCCGTAGTCACAAAAGACTAGTTCCGTTTACGGTATTTCAGTAGAAACACATTTAACTAGTACACACCCATTTCACCTCACGTTGCCAGGAATCACCCTGGCCAACGTCCAAGAAAAACTTTGAGACGGGGAGGCCACAACCTCGAATAGCATGGGATCAAATTTCTATACGCGCGCTCTAAGGGGTGCCCCCCTCTCGGTCCCAACCGGAAACACCCATGCCCCCTGACCGGATGACGGGCTTTAATCCAGGGCCATGGAACCCTCATCCCGGCCTCTCCACTTGGTGTGTACCAGGAAAACGATTTGCAACTTACTATGCCATATTCCTTTCGGAAAACATGTGACAGTATAGGATGGGATGAATGGGAATGTGAGTTGTGTCATGACGACACGGAAGTCAAATAATCTGGCGTAAGACTGGCATGTCACAACCCTGCCATCTTACCCATCCTCATACCAACACATGGCTTTGCAAATATGTATCCAACAACATAATGCTTTCCGAAACTTACTTTCCGATTATGTGCATGAGATATACCATGCAAAGTGATGTTCATAAACATGCCATGACTATACTAAAATGCAAACATGCAACAACACTCATCATATCAAGAGTTCAAACATGCTTGCCTGGTTCGGAGTAGTCGGAGTCTAACTGTGCGAAGTTTGCAGCTCCGTCACCTCCTCCGGTATCTACGGTATAAGAAAAATACGTACGCAATGTAAATACCGTGAGTGTACAGAAAAGTGTTCCAAATATTTTTCATATAAATATGATAAAAAAACTAGACAAAAATCTAAAGAGAACAGAAAAAGAATTAATCAAAAATACTTTTCTGATCAAAAGTTATAAGGGTTTTGGTCCAAGGACCCATCTGTAATGAAACAGAAAACTTCCAGGGGGCTTTGCAGAAGAAACCAGAAAAACGGTTCAGAGAGAAAACGTATTTGCCAGAGTATGCCTTCTGCAAACGATTTAAAAAAAACACAAGAGAGGCTGACGGGCGGGTCCCACCCGTCAGGTTTGAAAGTTCAAACAGGGGAGTCGGGGCTCGTCGGCGCCCGAGAGCCGCGATGGTCGCCGGCGGTGATCCACGGCAAGGCAGGGAGATCGGAGTGTACCTCCGTGATCAGGGCGCCATTCCGCGTCTGCGGGAGGTGGTGGTGGTCGCCGGTGAGTACCACGTCGGCGGCGATGCTTGCTCCGGCGGACGGTGATTCGGGTGGTCGTGGATCTCGCCGGAGAGAGATGCGGAGGTGGAATTGGTGAGGGGGTTAGACTTGCGATAGCATGAGGAGGTATCTGACGAGGATAGGGCGCCGGAGATGGCCTTACCGGAGTGAATCACGGTGGGGGCCGATGTTGGAAATATGCCCTAGAGGCAATAATAAAAGTATTATTATATTTCATTGTTCATGATAATTGTCTTTTATTCATGCTATAACTGTATTATCCGGAAATCATAATACACGTGTGAATACATAGACCACAATATGTCCCTAGTGAGCCTCTAGTTGACTAGCTCGTTGTGATCAACAGATAGTCATGGTTTCCTGGCTATGGACATTGGATGTCGTTGATAACGGGATCACATCATTAGGAGAATGATGTGATGGACAAGACCCAATCCTAAGCATAGCACAAAGATCGTGTAGTTCGTTTGCTAGAGCTTTGCCAATGTCAAGTGTCTCTTCCTTTGACCATGAGAGTGTGTAACTCCTGGATACTGTAGGGGTGCTTTGGGTGTATCAAACGTCACAACGTAACTGGGTGACTATAAAGGTGCACTACAGGTATCTCCGAAAGTATCTATTGTTTTATGCGGATCGAGACTGGGATTTGTCACTCCGTATGACGGAGAGGTATCTCTGGGCCCACTCGGTAATGCATCATCATAATGAGCTCAAGGTGACCAATGTGTTGGCCACGGGATCATGCATTACGGTACGGGTAAAGTGACTTGCCGGTAACGAGACTGAACAAGGTATTGGGATACCGACGATCGAGTCTCGGGCAAGTAACATACCGATTGACAAAGGGAATTGTATACAGGGTTTGATCGAATCCTCGACATCGTGGTTCAACCGATGAAATCATCGAGGAGCGTGTGGGAGCCAACATGGGTATCCAGACCCCGCTGTTGGTTATTGCCCGAGAGTGGTCTCGGTCATGTCTGCATGTCTCCCGAGCCCGTAGGGTCTACACACTTAAGGTTCGGTGACGCTAGGGTTATTAGGAAGACTAGTATGTGACTAACGAATGTTGTTCGGAGTCCCGGACGTCACGAGGAGTTCCGGAATGGTCCGGAGGTAAAGTTTTATATATGGGAAGTTGTTAAACGGGCACCAGAAAGTTTCGTGGTTATACCGGTATTGTACCGGGACCACCGGAATGGTTCCGGGGGTCCATCGGGAGGGGCCACCCCTCCCGGGGGGCCACTTGGGCTGCATGGGGATAGCAGCCAGCCCCTAGTGGGCTTGGCGCGCCCCCCTCCTTGGGCCCATGCGCCTAGGGGTGGGGGGGAAACCCTAAAGGGGGTACACCCCCTTTGCTTGGGGGGCAAGCCCCTCACCCCTTGGCCGCCGCCCCCCCTAAGGGTTTTCCCTAGAGGGCCGGCCCCCCTTGCCCTTTCCCCTATATATAGAGGGGTGAGGGGAGGGCTGCAAAACACACCATAACTCAAGGCGCAGCCCCTCCCCTCCCCAACACATCTCCTCCTCCGTACGTGCTTGGCGAAGCCCTGTCGGAATACTGCCGCGTCAACTGCACCACGTCGTCGTGCTGCCGTTGGAGCTGCCTTCCTCAACCTCTCCTTCCTCCTTGCTGGATCAAGACGGAGGAGACGTCTCCCGTCCCGTACGTGTGTTGAACGCGGAGGTGCTGTCCGTTCACCACTAGGACATCGGTGATCCGAATCACGTTCGAGTACGACTCCATCATCACCATCTCCTTGGCAAGCTTCCGCTTGTGATCTACAAGTGGTATGTAGATGCAAACTCTCTCCCTTGACTCGTTGCTTAGATGAACTCATAGATGGATCTTGGTGAAACTGTAGGAAATTTTTTTAATTTTCTGCAACGTTCCCCAACAGTGGCATCATGAGCCAGGTTTATGCATAGTTCTCTTTGCACGAGTAGAACACAATTTTGTTGTGGGCATGGATCTTGTCATCTTACTTGCCTCTACTAGTCTTTTCTTGCTTCGGCGGTATTGTGGGATGAAGCGACCCGGACCAACCTTACACGTAAGCTTACGTGAGACCGGTTCCACCGACTAACATGCACTAGTTGCATAAGGTGGCCGGCGGGTGTCTGTCTCTCCCACTTTAGTTGGAGCGGATTCGATGAAAAGGGCCCTTATGAAGGGTAAATAGAAGTTGACAAAATCACGTTGTGGTTATTCGTAGGTAAGAAAAGGTTCTTGCTAGAACCCAATTGCAGCCACGTAAAAGATGCAACAACAATTAGAGGACGTCTAACTTGTTTTTGCAGCGATTGATCAAGTGATGTGATATGGCCAGAAGTTGTGATGAATGATGAATTGTGATGTATGAGATCATGTTCTTTGTAGTAGGATTCACGACTTGCATGTCGATGAGTATGACAACCGGCAGGAGCCATAGGAGTTGTCTTTATTTTGTATGACCTGCGTGTCATTGAAGAACGCCATGTAACTTACTTTACTTCATTGCTAAACGCGTTAGTCATAGAAGTAGAAGTAGTCGTTGGCGTGACAACTTCATGAAGACACGATGATGGAGATCATGGTGTCAAGCCGGTGACAAGATGATCATCGAGCCCCGAAGATGGAGATCAATGGAGCTATATGATATTGGCCATATCATGTCACAACTATATAATTGCATGTGATGTTTATTATGTTTATGCATCTTGTTTACTTAGGACGACGGTAGTAAATAAGATGATCCCTTACAAAAATTTCAAGAAGTGTTCTCCCCTAACTGTGCACCGTTGCTACAGTTCGTCGCTTCTAAGCACCACGTGATGATCGGGTGTGATGGATTCTTACGTTCACATACAACGGGTGTAAGACAGTTTTACACAACGAAAACACTTAGGGTTAACTTGACGAGCCTAGCATGTGCAGACATGGCCTCGGAACACGGAGACCGAAAGGTCGAACACGAGTCGTATGGAAGATACGATCAACATGAGAATGTTCACCGACGATGACTAGTCCGTCTCACGTGATGATCGGACACGGCCTAGTCGACTCGGATCGTGTAACACTTAGATGACTAGAGGGATGTCTAATCTAAGTGGGAGTTCATAATTTGATTAGAACTTAATTATCATGAACTTAGTCTAAAACCTTTGCAAATATGTCTTGTAGATCAAATGGCCAACGCTCATGTCAACATGAACTTCAACGCGTTCCTAGAGAAAACCAAGCTGAAAGATGATGGCAGCAACTATAAGGACTGGGTCCGGAACCTGAGGATCATCCTCATAGCTGCCAGGAAACAATATGTCCTAGAAGGACCGATAGGTGACGCTCCCGTCCCAGAGAACCAAGACATTATGAATGCTTGGCAGTCTCGTGCTGTTGATTACTCCCTCGTTCAGTGCGGCATGCTTTACAGCTTAGAACCGGGGCTCCAAAAGCGTTTTGAGCATCACGGAGCATATGAGATGTTCGAAGAGCTGAAACTAGTTTTCCAAGCTCATGCCCGGGTCGAGAGATATGATGTCTCCGACAAGTTCTACAGTTGTAAGATGGAGGAAAACAGTTCTGTCAGTGAACACATCCTGAAGATGTCTGGGTTGCACAACCGTATGACCCAGCTGAACATTAACCTCCCAGATGAGGCGGTCATTGACAGAATCCTCTAGTCGCTCCCACCAAGCTACAAGAGCTTTGTGATGAACTACAACATGCAGGGGATGGAAAAGACCATTCCTGAAGTGTTCTCAATGCTGAAGTCAGCAGAGGCTGAAATCAAGAAAGAACATCAAGTGTTGATGGTCAATAAGACCACTAAGTTCAAGAAGGGCAAGGGTAAGAAGAACTTCAAGAAGGACGGCAAGGAGGTTGCTGCGCCTGGTAAGCCAGTTACCAGGAAGAAGTCAAAGAATGGACCCAAGCCTGAGACTGAGTGCTGTTATTGCAAGGGGAAGGGTCACTGGAAGCGGAACTGCCCCAAATACTTAGCGGATAAGAAGGCCGGCAACACCAAAGGTATATTTGATATACATGTAATTGATGTGTACCTTACCAGTACTCGTAGTAACTCCTGGGTATTTGATACCGGTGCCGTTGCTCATATTTGTAACTCACAGCAGGAGCTGCGGAATAAACGGAGGCTGGGGAAGGACGAGGTGACGATGCGCGTCGGGAATGGTTCCAGAGTCGATGTGATCGCCGTCGGCACGCTGCCTCTACATTTACCTACGGGATTAGTTTTGAACCTTAATAATTGTTATTTAGTGCCAAGTTTGAGCATGAACATTGTATCTGGATCTCGTTTAATACGAGATGGCTACTCATTTAAGTCCGAGAATAATGGTTGTTCGATTTATATGAGAGATATGTTTTATGGTCATGCTCCGATGGTCAATGGTTTATTCTTAATGAATCTCGAGCGTAATATTACACATGTTCATAGTGTAGATGCCAAAAGATGTAAAGTTGATAACGATAGTCCCACATACTTGTGGCACTGCCGCCTTGGTCACATTGGTGTCAAGCGCATGAAGAAGCTCCATGCTGATGGACTTTTGGAGTCTCTTGATTATGAATCATTTGACACATGCGAACCATGCCTCATGGGCAAAATGACCAAGACTCCGTTCTCCGGAACAATGGAGCGAGAAACCAACTTGTTGGAAATCATACATACCGATGTGTGCGGTCCAATGAGAGTTGAGGCTCGTGGAGGATATCGTTATGTTCTCACTCTCACTGACGACTTAAGTAGATATGGGTATGTCTACTTAATGAAACACAAGTCTGAGACCTTTGAAAAATTCAAGGAATTTCAGAATGAGGTGGAGAATCAACGTGACCGAAAGATAAAGTTCCTACGATCAGATCATGGAGGAGAATATTTAAGTCACGAATTTGGCACACACTTAATGAAATGTGGAATCGTTTTGCAACTCACGCCGCCTGGAACACCTCAGCGAAATGGTGTGTCCGAACGTCGTAATCGCACTCTATTGGATATGGTGCGGTCTATGATGTCTCTTACCGATTTACCGCTATCATTTTGGGGATACGCTCTAGAGACAGCTACATTCACTTTAAATAGGGCACCGTCTAAATCCGTTGAGACGACACCGTATGAATTCTGGTTTGGGAAGAAACCTAAGCTGTCGTTTCTAAAAGTTTGGGGATGCGATGCTTATGTCAAGAAACTTCAACCTGAAAAGCTCGAACCCAAATCGGAAAAATGCGTCTTCATAGGATACCCTAAGGAAACTGTAGGGTATACCTTCTACTTAAGATCCGAGGGCAAGATCTTTGTTGCCAAGAACGGATGCTTTCTGGAAAAAGAGTTTCTCTTGAAAGAAGTAAGTGGGAGGAAAGTAGAACTCGATGAAGTACTACCTCTCGAACGGGAAAGTGGTGCAGCTCAGGAAAATGTTCCTGTGATGCCCGCACCAACTGAAGAGGAAACCAATGATGATGATCAAGGTACTTCGGATCAAGTTGGTACTGAACTTCGTAGGTCCACAAGGACACGTTCCGCACCAGAGTGGTACGGCAACCCTGTCCTGGAAATCATGTTGTTAGACAACGGTGAACCTTCGAACTGTGAAGAAGCGATGGCGGGCCCAGATTCCAACAAATGGCTAGAAGCCATGAAATCCGAGATAGAATCCATGTATGAAAACAAAGTATGGACTTTGACTGACTTGCCCGATGATCGGCGAGCAATAGAAAACAAATGGATCTTTAAGAAGAAGACGGACGCGGATGGAAATGTTACCATCTATAAAGCTTGACTAGTCGCTAAGGGTTATCGACAAGTTCAAGGGATTGACTACGACGAGACATTCTCTCCCGTAGCGAAGCTTAAGTCCGTCCGAATCATGTTAGCAATTGCCGCATACTATGATTATGAGATATGGCAGATGGACGTCAAAACGGCATTCCTTAACGGGCATCTTAAGGAAGAGCTGTATATGATGCAGCCAGAAGGTTTTGTCGATCTTAAGAACGCTAACAAAGATGCAAGCTCCAGCGATCCATTTATGGGCTGGTGCAAGCATCTCGGAGTTGGAATATTCGCTTTGATGAGATGATCAAAGCGTTTGGGTTTATGCAGACTTATGGAGAAGCCTGCGTTTACAAGAAAGTGAGTGGGAGCTCTGTAGCATTTCTCATATTATATGTGGATGACATACTCTTGATGGGAAATAATATAGAATTTCTGGACAGCATTAAGGCCTACTTGAACAAATGTTTTTCAATGAAGGACCTTGGAGAAGCTGCTTATATATTAGGCATCAAAATCTATAGAGATAGATCGAGACGCCTCATAGGTCTTTCACAAAGCACATACCTTGATAAGATTTTGAAAAAGTTCAAAATGGATGAGTCCAAGAAAGGGTTCTTGCCTATGTTACAAGGTGTGAGATTGAGCTCAGCTCAGTCACCGACCACGGCAAAAGATAAAGAAGAGATGAGTGTCATCCCCTATGCTTCAGCCATAGGATCTATTATGTATGCCATGCTGTGTACCAGACCTGATGTAAACCTTGCCGTAAGTTTGGTAGCAAGATACGAGAGTAATCCCGGCAAGGAACACTGGACAGCGGTCAAGAATATCCTGAAGTACCTGAAAAGGACAAAGGACATGTTTCTCGTTTATGGAGGTGACGAAGAGCTTGTCGTAAAGGGTTACGTCGACGCTAGCTTCGACACAGATCTGGATGACTCTAAGTCACAAACCGGATACGTGTATATGTTGAATGGTGGAGCAGTAAGCTGGTGCAGCTGCAAGCAGAGCGTCGTGGCGGGATCTACATGTGAAGCGGAGTACATGGCAGCCTCGGAGGCAGCGCATGAAGCTATTTGGGTGAAGGAGTTCATCACCGACCTAGGAGTCATACCCAATGCGTCGGGGCCAATCAAACTCTTCTGTGACAACACTGGAGCTATTGCCCTTGCTAAGGAGCCCAGGTTTCACAAGAAGACCAGGCACATCAAGCGTCGTTTCAACTCCATCCGTGAAAATGTTCAAGATGGAGACATAGAAATTTGCAAAGTATAGACGGATCTGAATGTCGCAGATCCGTTGACTAAACCTCTCTCGCGAGCTAAACATGATCAACACCAGAACTCTATGGGTGTTCGATTCATCACAATGTAACTAGATTGGTGACTCTAGTGCAAGTGGGAGACTATTGGAAATCTGCCCTAGAGGCAATAATAAAAGTATTATTATATTTCATTGTTCATGATAATTGTCTTTTATTCATGCTATAACTGTATTATCCGAAATCATAATACACGTGTGAATACATAGACCACAATATGTCCCTAGTGAGCCTCTAGTTGACTAGCTCGTTGTGATCAACAGATAGTCATGGTTTCCTGGCTATGGACATTGGATGTCGTTGATAACGGGATCACGTCATTAGGAGAATGATGTGATGGACAAGACCCAATCCTAAGCATAGCACAAAGATCGTGTAGTTCGTTTGCTAGAGCTTTGCCAATGTCAAGTATCTCTTCCTTTGACCATGAGAGCGTGTAACTCCTGGATACCGTAGGGGTGCTTTGGGTGTATCAAACGTCACAATGTAACTGGGTGACTATAAAGGTGCACTACAGGTATCTCCGAAAGTATCTATTGTTTTATGCGGATCGAGACTGGGATTTGTCACTCCGTATGACGGAGAGGTATCTCTGGGCCCACTCGGTAATGCATCATCATAATGAGCTCAAGGTGACCAATGTGTTGGCCACGGGATCATGCATTACGGTACGAGTAAAGTGACTTGCCGGTAACGAGACTGAACAAGGTATTGGGATACCGACGATCGAGTCTCGGGCAAGTAACGTACCGATTGACAAAGGGAATTGTATACAGGGTTTGATCGAATCCTCGACATCGTGGTTCAACCGATGAAATCATCGAGGAGCGTGTGGGAGCCAACATGGGTATCCAGACCCCGCTGTTGGTTATTGCCCGAGAGTGGTCTCGGTCATGTCTGCATGTCTCCCGAGCCCGTAGGGTCTACACACTTAAGGTTCGGTGACGCTAGGGTTATTAGGAAGACTAGTATGTGACTACCGAGTGTTGTTCGGAGTCCCGGATGAGATCCCAGACGTCACGAGGAGTTCCGGAATGGTCCGGAGGTAAAGTTTTATATATGGGAAGTTGTTAAACGGGCACCGGAAAGTTTCGGGGTTATACCGGTATTGTACCGGGACCACCGACAGGGTTCCGGGGGTCCACCGGGAGGGGCCACCCCTCCCGGGGGGCCACTTGGGTTGCATGGGGATAGCAGCCAGCCCCTAGTGGGCTTGGCGCGCCCCCCTCCTTGGGCCCATGCGCCTAGGGTGGGGGGGAAACCCTAAAGGGGGCGCACCCCCTTTGCTTGGGGGCAAGCCCCCCACCCCTTGGCCGCCGCCCCCCCTAGGGTTTTCCCTAGAGGGCCGGCCCCCCTTGCCCTTTCCCCTATATATAGAGGAGTGAGGGGAGGGCTGAAAAACACACCATAACTCAAGGCGCAGCCCCTCCCCTCCCCAACACATCTCCTCCTCCGTACGTGCTTGGCGAAGCCCTATCGGAATATTGCCGCGTCAACTGCACCACGCCGCCGTGCTGCCGTTGGAGCTGCCTTCCTCAACCTCTCCTTCCTCCTTGCTGGATCAAGACGGAGGAGACGTCTCCCGTCCCGTACGTGTGTTGAACGCGGAGGTCCTGTCCGTTCAGCACTAGGACATCGGTGATCCGAATCACGTTCGAGTACGACTCCATCATCACCATCTCCTTGGCAAGCTTCCGCTCGTGATCTACAACTGGTATGTAGATGCAAACTCTCTCCCTTGACTCGTTGCTTAGATGAACTCATAGATGGATCTTGGTGAAACCGTAGGAAAAAATTTTAATTTTCTGCAACGTTCCCCAACAGCCGAGGCGGAACGGAGTGGCCGAAGTCGGGGAAGGAGAGCTCCTCGTGGCTCGTTCAGTGGCTGTGCGGGGTCTTATGAGGTAGAGGAGGTGTGCCGGGGGCGAGAGTAGGTTCGGGGTGCTATATATAGCCACCCCGAGGCGGTTGCCGAGAACGGGGTTCTCCGGCGAGTTGATTACGGCGGCGCTGCGGTTGCACAGGAGGTTTCAGAGGCTAAACGTTGTCGTGGGTGTTCCATGGTTCCGTTTTTGTGCTAACCGCGTCGGGATTTGGGGGGTTTAGGGGGAGCTCGACGGAACAGGGCGGCGCGGGCCCATCGGCGGCAGGGAGCGCGCTCTGCGCGTGCCGTGCCACGGCGACGGTGCTGCATGCGCGCGCTGGCAAGGAGGTGGCCACGCGGAGCCACCAGGACGCTTGGGCGGCGCCGAACGGCGTTGTGCCGCCGTTCTGCTTCCTGTCGGCCGCTACGGCGCTGCGGCCGCCGCAAGACACGCCGGCGCAGGCGGGCCAGGGCGCCACCGACACCAAGAAGGCGCCAAGCGCGCGTGTGAGGCTCCGGACAAGCAAGCCTGGCCGTGAGCTATGTGCCAAGCGCACTGTGAGCTCGTGACTGAAGTTACTGACGAAGATAGACACTGAACTTCTGAATTTAACTGAATATGACTAGAACAGTGCATGCAAGGTGTTCGACAGAATGATCCAGGCATGTAGGGATTTTTCCTTGAGCTGGTTTTTGGTGGAGGGGCCTCTCATTGCATCTAGAGGCTGCCTGAATATTTGTGGAATTTTTGGAGAGGTGTAGATATGAATTTCACCAAATTTGGCAAATCTGGTCCAAACTTGCAGTGAGTGCAAATTTGAAATATTTGAACAGGAGAAGAGTGGGTCAAGATGGTTCTGGGTTGTGGGTTCAAAGGACTATCCAGGGGTGTTGAGTTGAGGTCAAAAATCAAAAGCATTAGGGCACTTGCTTTGCAATTCACCTAGGCTCAAAAGGATAGACATATTTATTTTGGGAGGAGAAACAGTTGGAATAAAATCCAAAAATGGACTTTATTTGTTTGGACAGAATGTCAGGGTTGAACTATAGTGGGAGGAAATGTTTTAGGGAAATTTCACCATAGGAAGCATGGTGAAATTTTTGAAGGGATCAAAACCAAATAAAAGCCCAAAACTAGAAGGGTTTTTCATTTTAATTGAAACCAAATCCAAGAAAAGGATTTTTGAGAGGGCAAACTTAGAAGATGGTTTTTAGGAAGGGTTTAAATGACCTCCTTTCAAACCAAGCAAGGCTCTTTTGAAAAAAAACAAACCACCAAAAATTTTGGAGTGTCACACAAACGCCCTGTAATTGCTTTACTTTATCACTAAACGGTAGCGATAGTAGTAGAAGCAATAGATGGCGTAAACGACAACGATGCTATGATGGAGATCAAGGTGTCGCGCCGGTGACAGGTGATCACGACGGTGCTTCGGAGATGGAGATCACAAGCACAAGATGATGATGGCCATATCATATCACTTATTTTGATTGCATATGATGTTTATCCTTTATGCATCTTATCTTGCTTTAATTGACGGTAGCATTTTAAGATGATCTCTCACTAATTATCAAGAAGTGTTCTCCCTGAGTATGCACGATTGCGAAAGTTCTTCGTGCTAAGACACCACGTGATGATCGGGTGTGATAGGCTCTACGTTCAAATACAACGGGTGCAAAATAGTTGCACACGCGGAATACTTAGGTTAAACTTGACGAGCCTAGCATATACAGATATGGCCTCGGAACACGGAGACCGAAAGGTCGAACGTGAATCATATAGTAGATATGATCAACATAGTGATGTTCACCATTGAAACTACTCCATCTCAAGTGATGATCGGACATGGTTCCTCTCGAAAGAAGTGAGTGGGAGGAAAGTAGAACTTGATGAGGTAATTGTACCTTCTCCCTTATTGGAAAGTAGTTCATCACAGAAATCATTTCTAGTGATTCCTACACCAATTAGTGAGGAAGTTAATGATGATGATCATGAAACTTCAGATCAAGTTGCTACCAAACCTCGTAGGTCTTCCTGAGTAAGATCCGCACCAGAGTGGTACGGTAATCATGTTCTGGAAGTCATGTTACTAGACCATGATAAACCTACGAACTATGAGGAAGCTATGATGAGCCCAGATTCCGCAAAATGGCTTGAGGCCATAAAATCTGAGATAGGATCCATGTATGAGAACAAAGTATGGACTTTCGTTGACTTGCTCGATGATCAGCAAGCCATGTTAAAAAATGGATCTTCAAGAGGAAGACGGACACTGATAGTAGTGTTACTATCTACAAAGCTCGACTTGTTGCGAAAGGTTTTCGACAAGTTCAAAGGTGTTGAATACGATGAGATTTTCTCACTCATATCGATCCTTAAGTCTATCTGAATCATGTTAGCAATTGCCACATTTTTTGAAATCTGGCAAATGGATGTCAAAACTGCATTCCTTAATAGATTTATTAAAGAAGAGTTGTATATGATGCAACCAGAAGGTTTTGTCAATCCTAAAGGTGCTAACAAAGTGTGCAAGCTCCAGCGATCCATCAATGGACTGGTGCAAGCATCTTGGAGTTAGAATATACGCTTTGATGAGTTGATCAAAGCATATGGTTTTATACAGACTTTTGGAAAGGCCTGTATTTACAAGAAAGTAAGTGGGAGCTCTGTAGCATTTCTGATATTATATGTGCAAGACATATTGTTGATTGGAAATGATATAGAATTTCTGGATAGCATAAAAGGATACTTGAATAAAAGTTTTTCAATGAAAGACCCCGGTGAAGCTGCTTACACATTGAGCATCAAGATCTATAAGATAGATCAAGACGCTTGATAAGATTTTTCAATAAGTACATACCTTGATAAGATTTTGAAGTAGTTCAAAAATAGAACAGTCAAAGAAGGAGTTCTTGTCTATGTTGCAAGGTGTGAAGTTGAGTAAGACTCAAAACCCAACCATAAGCAGAAAATAGAAAAAGAGAATGATAAGTCATTCCCTATGCCTCAGTCATAGGTTCTATAAAGTATGCTATGTTGTATACCAAACCTATTGTATACCTTGCTCTGAGTTTTGCAAATGAATACAATTTTGATCTAATAGTAGATCACTAGACAACGGTCAAGAATATCCTTAGTGAGGACTAAGGAGATGTTTCTCGATTATGGAGGTGATAAAAGAGTTCGTCGTAAAAGTTACATCGATGCAAACTTTTACACTGATCCAGATGACTCTAAGTCTCAATCTGGATACATATTGAAAGTGGGAGCAATTAGCTAGAGTAGCTCCGTGCAGAGCATTGAAGACATAGAATATTTGCAAAATACATATGGCTCTGAATGTGACAGACCCGTTGACTAAACTTCTCTCACGAGCAAAACATGATCATACCTTAGTACTCTTTGGGTGTTAATCACATAGCGATGTGAACTAGATTATTGACTCTAGTAAACCCTTTTGGTTTTTATCACATGACGATGTGAACTATGGGTATTAATCACATACAGATGTGAATATTGGTGTTAAATCACATGATGATGTGAACTAGATTATTGACTCTAGTGCAAGTGGGAGACTGAAGGAAATATGCCCTAGAGGCAATAATAAAGTTATTATTTATATCCTTATTTCATGATAAATGTTTATTAATCATGCTAGAATTGTATTAACCGGAAACATAATACATGTGTGAATACATAGACAAACAAAGTGTCACTAGTATGCCTCTACTTGACTAGCTCGTGAATCAAAGATGGTTAAGTTTCCTAACCATAGACATGAGTTGTCATTTGATTAACGGGATCACATCATTAGGAGAATGATGTGATTGACTTGACCCATTCCGTTAGCTTAGCACACGATCGTTTAGTATGCTGCTACTGCTTTCTTCATGACTTATACATGTTCCTATGACTATGAGATTATGCAACTCCCGTTTACCGGAGGAACACTTTGTGTGCTACCAAACGTCACAACGTAACTGGGTGATTATAAAGGAGCTCTACATGTGTCTCCGAAGGTACATGTTGGGTTGGCGTATTTCGAGATTAGGATTTGTCACTCCGATTGTCGGAGAGGTATCTCTGGGCCCACTCGGTAATGCACATCACTATAAGCCTTGCAAGCATTGCAACTAATGAGTTAGTTTCGAGATGATGTATTATGGAACGAGTAAAAGAGACTTGCCGGTAACGAGATTGAACTAGGTATTGAGAAACCGACGATCGAATCTCGGGCAAGTAACATACCGATGAGTCGATGACAAAGGGAACAACATATGTTGTTATGCGGTTTGACCGATAAAGATCTTCGTAGAATATGTGGGAGCCAATATGAGCATCCAGGTTCCGCTATTGGTTATTGACCGGAAACGTCTTTCGGTCATGTCTACATTGTTCTCGAACCCGTAGGGTCCGCACGCTTAAGGTTTCAATGACAGTTATATTATGAGTTTATGAGTTTTGATGTACCGAAGGAGTTCGGTGTCTCGGATGAGATCGGGGACATGACGAGGAGTCTCGAAATGGCCGAGACGTAAAGATCGATATATTGGACGACTATATTCGGAGTTCGGAAAGGTTCCGATTGATTCGGGTATTTTTCAGAGTACCGGAGAGTTACGAGAATTCGCCGGGGAGTATATGGGCCTTATTGGGCCATACGGGAATAGAGGAGAGAGGCCGAAAGGAAGGAGGCGCGCAGCCCCCCTCTGGTCCGAATTGGACAAGGGGTGCAGCCCCCTTTTCCTTCCTCCTCTCCCCCTCTTTCCTTCTCTCCTACTCCAACAAGGAAGGGGGGGAGTCCTACTCCCGGTGGGAGGAGGACTCCTCCTGGCGCGCCCCTCCTAGGTCGGCCGCCCCCTCCGCCCTTGCTCCTTTATATACGGGGGCAGGGGGGCACCTCTAGACAACAACAATTGATCCCTTGGATCTCTTAGCAGTGTGCGGTGCGCCCCTCCACCATAGTCCACCTCGATAATATTGTAGCAGTGCTTAGGTGAAGCGCTGCGACGGAAGAACATCAAGATCGTCACCACGCCGTCGTGCTGACGGAACTCTCCTTCGACACTTGGCTGGATCAGAGTTCGAGGGACGTAATCGAGCTGAACGTGTGCTAGAACTCGGAGGTGCTGTAGTTTCGGTGCTTGATCAGTCGGGCCGTGAAGACATACGACTACATCAACCGCGTTGTGCTAACGCTTCCGCTTTCGGTCTACGAGGGTACGTGGACACACTCTCCCCTCTCGTGGCTATGCATCACCATGATCTTGCGTGTGCGTAGGAATATTTTTGAAATTACTACGTTCCCCAACACTTAGTGAGACGGCGAAGCTGGTTCAGTGACCGTGGTGGCACAGGATGGTGGGCGGCAGGTTGGGCGGTGCACTTTGGATCGTCCGTAGTGGTGGTGGGTATTTGGGTCAGGAGAAATCACTGGTGGCTCGTCCGGCTCTGACACGGCGATGCCTGCGGGCGCCCCCGGACCTTCCTGAAGGGCGTCGAGTATACCCCTCCCCCACTACCCCCCCATGTACCAGGGGAAACCCTAGGACTAGTCTGGGCAGCAGCGGTGTTGTCGTCGCATTCCTTCTTGAAGGTGTTGCTCGGTACATGACACTTCGGATTGCTAGGAGCGTGGTGGAACTTGTCCAGAGGGTGAAGCGGTTGCCGGCCATCTTCACTTTGTTGATCTGTCGGTGTCGGCATTTGTTTCTCTTTCTTTCTCTCGTTTTTATTTTAAGCTTGTTTGTGTTGCGACCCTAGCAAGCTGGATGTATCGGATGGTTGCTTTATAATATAAAGCGGGGAAACCCTTTATCATCAATACAAGATATTTGTGTAGTTTGAATTAAACTGCAAAAACATCTTATATTTAGGTATGGAGATAGTAAATAATTGGTTGACACTAACATTGATATTAGAAATATTAACCTTTTTTAGGGAAGAAATATTATTAGTTAGTGAAAGGTGCTTACCTTGATTAGTGCTAAACACATTTAGCACTAAACACCAGGACATAGGTCATTTCGATGGATGCGGTTGAACGGATGAGATATATTGGGTGTTAGCAACTCACTTTTTTATTTATAGGGATTTGACTATTTGTCGCCCAAGGTGAATCCTTCACCCCAGCCAACTTGTACCTCTGGGAACCCTATTTATCTAAGCTTCCCTAAACTTAAGGCAAGCAAAGAAAGCCAAAATGCCAAACCATCCACCCATCCACCACTACCATAATGACCCACTATGCCGACGGCCCAAGCCGTCGGGATAGGCCTATGTCAATGGCCCCCGTCGGCATAGCGCCGTCTGTAACATATGCGGCGGCGTACCTCGGGATGCCGTCGGCATATAAGGCTTTGCCAACGGCTTCTGTACGGCCATCGGCATAGATTCACCGTCGACAAACTTCCACGCCTAACGGTGGCTGACGGTGCCGTCGTCAAATGCTGACCAACCAGAAGACGCCACGTTGCACGTGTATGCCGACGGCTAGGCCCTTAGCATAGATTCAAATCTATGACGACGCCCTAGCCGTTGGCATACCTACATGCCAGAAATGCCCCAGGAGACGCCATGTGTCCACCTATGCCGATGGCTAGGCCGTCGGCGTAGATTCAAATCTATGTCGCCGTCGGCATATATATGCCCTAGGAACTACCAGTGGGCGACACATGGAATCTATGCCGATGGCCTAGCCATCGGCTTATGTGTAAAACTATGCGGATGACATCGACATAGGTGCCACGTGTCACCCACTGATAGCTCGCCGCTGCCCTATGCCGACGGCCAAGCCGTCGGCATAGTTTTTGTCTGATTTTTTTCTTTTTTCTGTTTGAATTCAATTCAAATACACAGGAGATATATATGATGAAATGGACATAAACAGAACATATATATATCATCCTCACAACCAACAACACCACCATCACAATGACATAAGTATATATGTGCTCACAACCAACACCACCACCATCACATCCTCACAACCAACACCACCGACAAACATAAACATATCAGAAACAACATAAGCATCTAAGAAGCACACAAGTCATCTAATGGAGCATAAAAGACCACAAGTCATCTAAAGCACACAATTATATCATCACCACCATCGTCACCCACAAGCTTAAGAGCCAGTACGTCCACCACCACTACCAAGGTCGTCACCACCAAGTCCGCCAAAGCCCAGGTCGTCACTGCTAGTGGTAGCGCTACCGCCAAGGCCACCACAGTAGGAGGATTCATTCCCGTCCATTCCTCTTGAACAAAATCACTAAAAGAAGAAAAGTGGTGTTAGACCGTGACTAAGCGAACATAGAACATGATGTTGTGCAAGACATAAAGGAATGGTGTAGTGGTATTACCTCATCCACACTTCCTCAACTTCCTTGATGTTCTGCAAGACATAGAACATGAGGTTCTCCCACTCTTGTCGTGGCATGTTATAAGGTTTTGGGCCCCCAGCCCTGCCACCTTGCCCGCTGAATAGATGGAGCTTGGGTTGATACCTGGGCTCTTCTATATTGTATCAAGGCACCTTATTATGCAGATGGGGAACATGGTCTAGAAAGTACGATGTCCTGAGGGCTAACACGTCCTCTAAGATATCTGCCTCAGCTATGGAAGCTTCAATCTTAGCTTTGTTTCCATATTTCTGTTGGAGATGCTTGTTCTGTCTCTCAGGGCCGTACTGCCTACGATTCTGCACAGCCCCCCCCCCCCAACAATACCTCGTTCGCGAGGTGCAAAATGAGATGTTTCATCGGAGTAAAGAAGCCTGGCGGAATGATCTTATCTATCTTGACTATCAACTCTGGTGCCTTCTTATGCAATTGTTCACTCATGTCTTTACTTACTTCTTTAGCACACAGCATGTGGACGAAACGGTTTAGCTCGGCAAGCACTCGTCAGACATGCTCGGGGACATAGCCTCGAATCATCACCGGCTTTATCCACTCAATCCATACATGGTAGTCATTACTCTTAAGCCCGATCACTTTGCCCATTGCAAGATTGACTCCCTTACTTATATTCGATGCATAACCATCAGTGAACTTCAAAATGAGTTTGAGCCAGATAAGTACTTCCTTCTTTTTTGGCGGTTTAAGAACAATGTCAACATCTGACTTGAACCAGTTTCTTCGACCGCTTGTGGGAGGCTTCATGTTTAGACATGGTCTATCACAAATTCTCTGTTGACCGGCTCTAGCTTTAACGTTATCCTTCGTCTTATCAGGAATGTTGAGGATCATGCAGAAAAGGGACTCTGCGGCATTCTTTTTGGTGTGCATCACATCGATGTTGTAAGGAAGTTTGAGGTTCTTGAAATAGGGAAGCTTCAAGAAGGGGGTAATGTGAGTCCAGTTGTGCGTCTCACCATATCCCTCGAAGCCTTTGCCTTTAGGCTTGAGAGCTTTTAGCTAAGAAAGAACATCTAGCCCCAAAAATGTTGGAATCTCGATTACTTCATCGACAACCCGGCCTTTCATGAAGTTCTTCTTGTATTCCCTGTCTGGATGGTCTGGAGGGAGGAACTGTCGATGCAGGTCAAAGGCTACATACTTGCCACCCTTATTCAGCCAAATCAAACACAGAGCCTGCATGCACACTGGGCATGGCATCTTCCCACTTGTACACCATCCGCAGGAAAGTCGTGCATGCAATAGTGCAACCAAACTTTCATCAAAAAAATTCTCTATAGATCACGATCGTATGTCAACCTCAGAAAGTACCAAGAATGGTGCAAATCATCCACCAGCGGCTGCATAAACACACCCAATTGCTTCCCCGGGTATTTTAGGCCCTGGAATGATGAGCGACAAGAACATGGTCTTGCATTGCAATAGGGCATCGGGAGGGAGATTGAGAGGAATTACAAACACGGGCCAGCAGCTATATGGATTGGACGACATACCATATGGATTGAACCCATCACCTGATATGGCAATTCTAACATTCCTAGCCTCGGCCGCTTCCTCGGGGTATTCTTCATCGGATAACTTCCATGCTTCGCCTTCTAATGGATGTATGATTTTATTTGGATGGTACCTTATACCTTCCTTGTGCCACATCATCATTTTGGCAGACTCCTTCGTGATGATAAAGCACTACAGTCTTTCTATGAAATGGAGATACCGAAGAACATTAGCGGGGATGGCTAGCTGCCTTTTCTCACCGACCACCTCAAGGTACCGAGACGAACCACACTGCATATAATACTTGTAATCCGCATACTCGTGCCTAAACAGAAGGCAATTATACGGACAAACATGTATTTTCTCATAATCCATAGAGAGTGTCCTCATAATTTTCTTTGTAGCGTACATGCTTTTCGGCAGTTCATGACCCTTAGGGAGGTTGTTAGCCATACTCCCAGGAATGCTTCAAAGCATTTCTAGCTATAGTACTCAGTCCTGACTGCAATTAGTTGCGCGATGGCGTCTAGATGAGATATATTGGCACCCAGATAAAGAGGTTTCTACGACGAGGCCAAGACCTCCAAGAAGGCCTTTGCGGTTGCCTCCGGCTCCTCCGGTTCATTCTATGAAGGTGTCGCATGTGCTGTTTATGCAGCAATGACATGATCTAGCATGTATCTGACCCTGTTGTCCGCATAACCATCGATGCGTTGTCGCGTCACCTCCTCTCTACCACGGTCCCGCGCGACTAAGTTTATCAGTGACATGTCAAAGTTTGGCAAATATCCATGCGTCCGAAGGTGGTCAGTCATGTCCTTTTGATTTCTAGGTGACATCTGGCACATTTCAAACAGGGGCATTATGGGATAATTCTGATTGGATTACAGAATATCTCCTTCAAATACACATCAGTTTTCATGATCCACTCTGATGTTACTCGATAAGGACGGATAAAACCACTGTACATCCACTGGTTATCTACCATCCTATGCTTTATTGGGAGCCATACAACAAAACTAAGTATTCATTTAAATTAATCCCATCAAAATTTTATTTTCTACCGTGTTGACGCATTGCAACCACCTACATCTCTAATAGGTAAACATTGGTCCTAATCCCACCCGAGGATGTGTAGATTGAGTACGTTCTCCATGCTCTACCCTGTTCCGAGACAAAATTTCGGCAGCACCTCCCCGTTGTTCTCTAGATACACGTCTTGACTAATAGCAGAGAATGTGCTCTGGAGAGCAGTGGGGAGGAACCGCCAAAAGCATGTCTTGGAACGGGGTAGAGCATGGAGAACGTACCCAATCTACACATCCTTGGGCTGTCCGTGGAAAACGCTGGACAATCCAACAGAGCTGCGGTGATAAATATCGAATTGAATGCATATTTATTGATGCAACCCTTTCAAACGGGAGACGCCTTGGTTACGCGACTTGACTTGAGAATGAAATCTAGTGATACGATTGAAAGAACATAGGAGGTGAAGGCGGATTCATAGCTCACCCACGGTTGTAGAGGAAGTAGTCAAATCGTGGCAGGATCACGGACCAACTACTTTGATGACGATGATTCCAAAGGAATGCAACACGACGAAGCCTGTAAATTTACCGACTGAACAACTTAGATCATCACATCTCAGTATCATGTCAAATTTTCTTTAGCAAGATTATCATGATGAAGAATCCACTCATCATGATCCAAATTTTAACATCAGTCTATCTATAGACATTACAAAACATCTACGTATATATCATATCCAATATGTATAGAAAAAAACTACAAGAACTACATAAAACATAAAAAAATCTAAATAATCTATCCATCTATATATCAACAAGATTTGTATTTCTCAACTAACCTATCAAAAATATTTTAATATTTATAATCCATCTATCTAACTATTTATATATCTAACTAATCATTCCATCTAAATCCTAAACTAACTAACCTATGACAGCAGCAGCAAGCAGCGGCAGCAACAGCAACAGGAACAAGCATAGAAATGTAGTAGCAGTAAGTAGAGCAAGCAGCAGGGGCTCACCGGCAAGGCAGGGAGGGGTCAAGGCGAGCCGGCGGCCGATTGGGCGGGTCGGGATGAGGCGACGTAGGGCGTGGCAGGGGAGGCCGGCGCACGGGGTGGAGCAGGGCGGGGCAGCGATGAGGTCGGGGCAGAGCAGGGC
>NC_041385.1:653386471-653387575 GCF_002162155.2 Triticum dicoccoides
AGGTCGGGGCCGAGGCTGGGGCCAAGCGAGACGATGGCCTAGATGGGGAGGAGCCGAGCATCGGCCGGGGTGGGACGACATAGGTGAGGGCCGATGTTGGGGCCAAGCGGGGCGGTGGCCGGGGCGGGTGGCGCAGGGTGGCCAGGGCGGGTCGGGGGAGCTGGTGAGATGTGGTTGGGTGAGAGAGGAATGGGTGGAGGGGAGGGCTCTGGGAGTGGATAGTGGGCTATGCCAACGGCAATTTTCCGTGGGCATACATTGGCAGCCACGTGTCAACCTATGCCTACGGCAAAGCCGTCGGCATATGACCCTTTTTTGTTTCTCATTATTATTATTTTGCATCCATAACACATACATACTGCATTTGTGTCTAAGTGCTCACAAAAAATAAAGTGACTAAAATTTCCCCCTCCGTGACACGGCGGCGGCGACGCCCGTGAGGGGGGCACAACCCGGAGCCCTTTGACTTTTGTCGGACGGCGTTTGACTGATGGACCTTTTCACCGGGTTGTCATAGCCCAGCCCATAGCTACACCCCCGAAAATAGTACCGGCCCAACCCACCCCATGATTCCCTCTATGTCGGCTCGACGTGGCTGTTCCCTCCCCCCCTGCGACACGGCGGTAGCGACGCCCATGAGGGGGGCACAACCTAGAGCCACGTGTCGGGTGCTTGCGCCTGCCACCATGCTTACACACGCGTGGGAGGGTTCACCGCAACACCTGACGTTTTTGCTACCCCCAGGTACCCCGTCCCATCTAACCATGACACAGTCGACTGGTGGATCTAGCCCTTTGACTTTCACCGTACGGGGTTTGACCGATGGACCTTTTCACCGGGTTGTCATAGCCCAGCCCATAGCTACACTCCTAAACACGGTCCTGGCCCAACCCACCCCAAGATTCCCTGAGTGTCGGCCCAACGTGGCCGTTTCCCCCTCCGTGACACGGTGACAGCGACGCCCGTGGGGGGGCACACCCTGAAGCTACGTGTCGGGTGCTTGCGCCTGCCACCATGCTTCCACAGGTGTAGGAGGGCCTACCGCAACACCTGACGTGTTTGGTACCCCTAGGTACCCCGTCCCTCTAACCCTGACACAGTCGA